>NC_044356.1:1707954-2007954 GCF_007364275.1 Archocentrus centrarchus
CCTTAAGACTGAGATCTGGCGACGGGACTGAACGGGGGTCTTCCATCCGATGCTTTTCTGCAAAACATCCATGCTGCCGATCCTGCGGTGGGTCAGGGGAGGGGGAGCGGGTGTGCTCCCGGCCATCCAGTCACACCCCCCCCCCCCCCCCTTCCCCCCGCACGCAGCAGACACAGGCCCTCTCCTCCTCAGCGGAGCGAGAGGGGAGTCTGGCAGGCACGTCTTGGCGATGGCTCCACAGCCACGCGCGCTTCTCCTTCTCCTACTCCTCCGTCTTCTGCCTCCTCCGGGAGGGAGCAGGGGAGAAAGAGTGAGCTGTTGAGGGGCTACCTGGTTGATCCTGCCAGCAGCAGCATATGCTTGTTTCAAAGATTAAGCCATTCAGGTGCAAGCGCTTGGCTGAGTGTCCTGGTCCAAAGCGTTCACTTTGAAAAAAATTTGTGTTCAAAGCAGGTCTGGTTGCATGAATAATGCAACCAGACCTGGAATAATGGAACATGGTCTAATGGGACCATCCGGGTGAGTTCGGGCTGATGAGGGCAACAAGGGCAGTACCCTTGCCTAACTCTGTACTCTGTTGCGTGGAAACCAGTTGGGTTGGAGGAAGGGGGCAGTACCCTCTTATATAAGATGGATTAATTGGCGCCATCTTCTGTCCAAGATGGCGCCACGGTAGACAGCCTGTTACTGCAGCTCCCAGGTTACTTCCCTTTCTTGTGTGTTTTTCTTATGTTTTTAGTTTTTCTTTCAGACTCTTAGTTTCGTAGTTATATTAGATATCTAACCCGCCATGGACCTGCAAAGTTTCATTAGAGTAGTGGCATTCCTTATACTCTTTTTGGGACTTTTCACCACTTCATCTGGAGAACCTGTGAGCCACTCTATTGTTTACAGCCGGGATCAGCTGTTAGCCCTGCGCAACAGGAGCGTACTCCCGGAGGAGCGACCCGAGATTCCGAAGGAATTACGGCATCGGAGGAGGGGATGCAGAGCTGGAGCGAAGTACCGGGAGAGGAGGAGATGGTACAAACCGAGCATTCCATCTATTCTCATGGGCAACGTAAGATCTTTACCCAACAAGATGGAAGAGCTGACGGCGCTAACCAGACTGCAGTGGGAGTACCAGCAGAGCAGCCTCCTGCTGTTCACGGAGACTTGGCTCACGGACCACACACCGGACTCCGTAGTAACATTGAAGGGCTTTCAACTGGTGAGAGCAGACCCGAGCATGAGCGAGAGTGGTAAGAGGAGAGGTGGGGGACTGGCGATGTACGTTAATGAGAGATGGTGTAACCCAGGACACATCACTGTGAAGGAGCAGCGCTGTACCAAAGACATTGAACTGTTAGCGGTTAGCGTTCGGCCATACCACCTGGCCCGGGAGTTTTCACGTGCTATTGTGTTAATTGTTTACATCCCGCCGTCGGCTGACGGTACAGCAGCATGTGAGGACATCTACACCACCGTCTCTCAGTTACAGACGGCACATCCGCACTCCCTGATTATCATCTCTGGGGACTTCAACCATGCCTCACCTTCTTCCACTCTCCCTAACTTCACCCAATATGTTGACTGCCACACAAGGGACAATAAAACTCTAGACCTGCTGTTTGCTAACACAAAGGAGGCTTACAGCTCATCACCTCTACCCCCGCTTGGCCACTCAGACCACAACCTGGTCATTCTTCACCCCACCTACACCCCCATTGTGAAGAGAAACCCCCCCACCAAGAAGACAATAAGACTGTGGTCTGAGGACTGCAATGAGGCCCTGAGAGACTGTTTTGAATGTACAGACTGGCAGGAACTCTGCAGGCCTCACGGTGAGGACATCGACGCCCTCACCCACTGCATCACAGATTACATTAACTCCTGTGTGGAGAACACTGTGCCAACCAAGAAGGTACGGTGCTTCTCCAACAATAAACTGTGGGTGACCCCAGAGCTGAAGGCCCTGCTGAACGAGAAGAAGAGGGCCTTTAGATCTGGAGACAAGGAGGAACTGAGGAGAGTGCAAAAGGATGTAAAATACAAGATCCGGAGAGGCAAAGAGAGCTTCAGGAGGAAGATGGAGGAACAGCTCCAACATAACAAAGTCCGAGAAGTCTGGAGAAACATGAAAAAAGTCTCTGGCCACTTTGAGGACAATGGAGGAGCCACAGTGTCTGCTGACCGGGGGTGGGCTAACAACCTGAATCTATTTTTCAATAGATTTGACTCTGGGTCGTTGACCCCCTCCCCCACCCCTCAGCTCCCATCTGCCCCCTTCTGTATGCTGACCCCCCTCTCTCCTGGTGCAATGCCATCATTGTCTGCACTCTCCTCACCCTCACCCACAGCGGAGCCAGCCCCATCACCCACCCCAACCCAGCCTCACATCCACCTCACACCTGATCAGGTGAGAAGTCAGCTCAGGAAGACGAAGATCAGGAAGGCAGCGGGTCCAGATGGAATCAGCTCCAGACTGCTCAGGGACTGTGCAGACCAGCTCTGTCAGGTGGTCCTGCACATCTTCAACCTGAGCCTGAATCTGGAGAGGGTTCCTGAACTGTGGAAGACTTCCTGCATAGTTCCAGTGCCAAAGATCACACATCCCAGGGAGTCCAACCACTACAGACCTGTGGCCCTGACTTCTCACCTGATGAAGACCATGGAGAGGCTCATCCTGCACCACCTCCGCCCACTGGTGAGCTCAGCGCTGGACCCCCTGCAGTTCGCCTACCAGCCCGGCATCGGGGTGGACGAGGCCATCATCTACCTGCTGCACAGATCCCTCTCACCTAGAGCAGGCGGGGAACACTGTGAGGGTCATGTTCTTTGACTTCTCCAGTGCTTTCAACACCATCCAGCCTGCACTGTTGCGAGGGAAGATGGAGGGAGCCGGAGTGGACAGTCAGCTAACGGCATGGATCATCGACTACCTCACCAACAGACCACAGTATGTGAGGTGCCATGACTGTGTGTCTGATGTAGTAGTCTGCAGCACAGGGGCGCCACAGGGCACGGTCCTCTCACCCTTTCTCTTCAGTCTGTACACCTCAGATTTCAGGTACAACTCGGACCACTGCCACCTACAGAAGTTCACATCATCGGATGTGTATCAGATGGGAACGACCAGGAATACAGGGGGGGTCATCAGTGACTTTGTCGGCTGGTGTGAGAACAATGCACTGCAAATCAACGCCAGCAAGACGAAGGAGATGGTTATAGACTTCAGGAGGAAGCCACCCCCTACAGCACCGGTGAACATCCAGGGAAAGGACATTGAGACAGTGGTCTCCTACAAGTACCTGGGTGTTCATCTCAATAACAAGCTGGACTGGAGTACAAACACAGACGTCCTGTATAAGAAAGGCCAGAGTCGACTCCACCTGCTGAGGAGACTGAGGTCCTTTGGTGTCTGCAGGACTCTGTTAAAGACCTTTTATGACACAGTGGTAGCATCTGCCCTTTTCTACGCAGTGGCCTGCTGGGGGGGTGGATGCACCGAAAGGGACAGGAGCAGGATTGACAAACTGGTGCGGAGGTCTAGCTCTGTGTTGGGATGTCCTCTGGAGTCTGTGATGGTGGTGGGTGAGAAGAGGATGTTAGCAACGCTGACATCCATCATGGACAACCCCCATCACCCTCTGCATGAGACCGTGGGTGAGCTGAGCAGCTCCTTCAGTCAGAGACTGAAACATCCTCGCTGCAGGAAGGAGCACTTTCGCAGGTCATTCATCCCAACAGTAGTTAGACTGTATAACACATCATAATGTCTTGAGTCACTTGAACACTTTACCTCCTCTGCCATCACTTTATCCATACAGTCCAGATACATTTTATTTATTACACTCACCCATATAATGCATACCGTGTATGCTGTGTACCTTACCGGCTACAACTGTATATAATATTTTGATATCTGTATATAGTGTTTTGATGTGTGTGTATATGTGTGTATACGTAAATGTGTGTATTGACATTGATATATATATTTATGTATATAGTGCTTATGTATATGTGTATAGTTTTTTTGCTATTTTATTTTATTTTATTCTATTCTATTTTAGTTTTAGTTTAGTTATTTGTTCTTACTCATCCTTTTCATTTTTTCCCTGTACTGAGGTGCTGTAATGCGCAAATTTTCCCGTTGTGGGATCATTAAAGTTTTATCTTATCTTATATTATCTTATCTTAAAAACCTATCCTCAAACTTAAAAAATAAATAAATAAATCACGACAAAGCAAATGGCAGGGGAAACTGTGCTCAGTCAGAGCGTGGGCTCAGTCAGTGGGGTATCCACGAATGCTCAAGGCACCGTGAATAGGTCAGCGGTCGGATCATCAGTATGGAAAAAGGGGCGGACTGACAGCGCGAGAAATCGAGGGTCTATGGAGCAGATGGGCATGTAGCCCACGTGTGTTTAGCTCACCTTGACACCGATGACTCGCCTTCCCGGCAGTGATCGGACTTGACCATAGACAAGAAAAAAACAACAACAACAAAAAAAACGTAGGTTTGAAGACACGGGTGTTCACCGGGCGGGAAGCCAGTGCCAGTGCCGGGGCGTGGGCCCAGCTGGTACCCCTGTACAGAGTATCAGGGGTACTAAAATTAGAAACATCCTTTCTCAGAGTGATGCTGAAAAGCTAATTGATGCATTTATTACTTCTAGTGTGGACTATTGTAATTCCTTATTATCAGGCTGTCTTAAAAGCTGCCTGAAAAGCCTTCAGCTGATCCAAAATGCTGCAGCTAGAGTACTGACAGGGACTAGAAAGAGAGAGCAGATTTCTCCCATACTGGCTTCTCTTCATTGACTCCCTGTTAAATCTAGAATAGAATTTAAAATCCTTCTCCTCACATACAAGGTCTTGAATAATCAGGCACCATCTTATCTCAAAGACCTCATAGTACCATATCACCCAAATAGAATGAATGAATGAATTTTTTTTTTTTCACACATTGGAAATTGCAGTTACAGAACACCATCCAAAATACACAAAACACAACACACATGGGGGGATATGTGTCCTAGGGTCATGCAGCCGACTTGCAGCGCTACCTTTGGCAGGAGGAGAAAACAACACATCATGGGGAAGTTAGGTTAAAAAAAAAGTCATCTGGTACAGTGCTCAAAAAGAGCACTATACCAGGGTCCAAAAAAACCACCTTAGCAAAGCATTTGCACATGTAAAGCAAGGACAGCGGCGGTAGGTGAGGTCAGGTCAGGAGGGAATGCAGACGGAGACGAGAGGTGGGGGCATTGTGGAGCCAGATGCCAGGTTCCAGCCAAAACAGTTCGCTGATAGTGGTGGAATTTCATCAGCGACCCAGCTTCACAAATCACAATGCGGAGTGGGGGGAAGAGCAGCCGCACACAGAGCCCTGGAGAGAGATATGGTTGCCAACCCAAGGCCGGCAGGGGAGCCGAATTCCTGATAACAAATGTTGTTTTGGAACAGGCTGCTTGTTTTTCCAACAGCCTTCAGTCTTACTGGGAAACCATTCAAAAATCCAATATTCCAAATTCGTTGATTGCCGTCCTCACTGTGCAGAACCGAACTATATCTCCTGATCTAACCCCTCTCGCCTGCGAGCCAGCTAATCTTGCGGCTCAGGTCCACCAGGCTTTGAGTCTGAGTTTGTACGGCTCTGCTCAGCCCTTCCACCTGGGTCGGCAGCCTCTGCAGATGTCGAACCGCCGTCCAGATTTTCTTAATTTGCCAGTAAAGCAGGTATCCACCGAGCCCAAACAGAGAAGATACCGCTACCAAAAGGCCGAATATATATGCGTCTTCTACGTCTTCCACTCCAAGGGCTGAGAAGCACACCGGTCTCCACGAGTTCCAAGAGTCGATGACGTATCCAACCGGGTCTGTTCCACTCGGACACGCAGGCTCCCCTGTCCCGGATCTCATAGTGGAAAAAATTCGATCAATGATGGAGAATGCCCAGTTTGCCAGATCCATGTTTCAATCTTGTTCTTATTCGGACAGTGTGTAAAAGACGCTCTCACAGCAAGCAGCAAGCGGAGAGATGGGGAGGGCAGGGAGAGAGAGATAGTGCGACTGTCTCCGACAAGAGCAAGAAGAAGCTCTCAGCCAGCAGTCTGAGAGCACTTCGCTCTCAGACTGCTGGCTTACTTGTGGTTCCTAGGATACTTAAGAGTAGAATGGGAGGCATAGTCTTCAGCTTTCAGGCGCCTCTTCTGTGGAACCAGCTTCCAGCTTGGATTCGGGAGACAGACACCCTCTCTATTTTTAAGATTAGGCTTAAAACTTTCCTTTATGATCAAGCTTATAGTTAGGGCTGGATCAGGTGACCCTGAACCATCCCTTAGTTATGCTGCTATAGGCCTAGGCTGCTGGGGGGTTCACACAATGCACTGTTTCTTTTCATTCACCTTATTTACTTTGTTTATACTCCACTTTGCATTTAATCATTAATTATTATTAATCTCTGGCTCTCTTCCACAGCACATATTTTTTCTCTCCCCTCAGCCCAGCCGGTCACAGCAGATGACTGCCCCTCCCTGAGCCTGGTTCTGCTGGAGGTTTCTTCCTGTTAAAATGGGAGTTTTTTCCTTCCCACTGTCACCAAGTGCTGCTCATAGGGGGTCGTTTTGACTGTTGGGTTTTCTCTGTATTATTGTAGGGTTTTTATCCACAATACAAAGTGCCTTGAGGCGACTGTTTTTTGTGATGTGGCGCTATATAAATAAAATTGAATTGAATTGAATTGAATAATTAGATTTTATAAATCAAATGTAAAATTAGGATTCAGCTTCATCTGATGGAGATTCAAGTTGTGTAAATGATGACGGCAGACATTATAAAAGAAATCATATATTTTATAACAAACTTTGATTCTGTCTGTTATGACAGCAGAGTGGGTCAGGCTGGTTAAAGTGACTTGTCATGCTCCACATTGACATGTGCGATCCTCCATCCATCGGATTAAAATGGAGGCTCCGCTCTTTATTTACCCTTTGTGTAATTTGTCACTTACTACAATAACATCACCTTGTGCTGGGACAGTCAAAAACTCTGCAAGCAATGTCTGAAAATGTCCACTTGAGGTCTCTGTAGACCACACAACTGCATCCACAGCACGTGTCTCACACAAACAGCGCAAACAGCAGCAGATACAGAGCCAGATCCCCATGGTTAAACTAGGAAAGCTGTAGCACTGGTTAGCTTTGACCCTACTGTATTTGTGAACATCATATTTAATGTTTTATTGTCATTTATTATCTCACTGCATCCTCTGCTCTGCTGTCTGTGACCAAACTGTGCTCCTACACACACACACACACACACACACACACACACACACACACACACACACACACACACACACACACACACACACACATACTGCTGACAAACAAAATTGCTACTTTTGGATTTCATAAATGTTAATTTTACCATTTTCTGTCTTTATTCAAAACTTTTTCTAGTTTTCAGGTTTGCAGATCAGTCCTGAAGCTGCAGCTCCAAACCAAAAGTCTTGCTCAGGTGTGGGAAGCAGTAGCTGCTCATTCATCGGTCACTTTCAGATCACTAAAAAAACTTCTTGCCATCCTCGGGAAACACAAATTTTTACTGTGTTTTGGTGTTTTTAAATGAAGATGAAGCTATGTTATAATATTATCATAGCTGATCTGTTTTCCTCTAAAGATGGGAAACAAGGCTGGTAAAAGACTGAGCTAACAACAGTTGTCTACATAACTTTCTAACTATATACCTGTGTACACACAGTTTATTTCATCCCACGAAGCTACCCTGTAACTCATAACTGGCAGCCCGAATGTAACACAACTTCACCAGCAAAATAAATACAGAAATAATCACGATACAAGTAAATACATATATACACATATGATTCACTTTTTGTGGTAACAAGAAAGTCTCTGTTATTAAATACTTAATGTGGAGCAAAGGATATTATTTTAATGTATTTACTTTATCCGGAATGCCATCTCTGCATTATAACTCATCGTATTGCTCACTGGGTAAGCCCAAAGCTGGAAATGAAAACCACAACCTGCACTGATGGAGAAAAAAAAGCCTCTGTCTTTCTAGCTGCATTATTCTTGTTTAAATAATAATGATATTTATAAATTAAATTAAATTAAATTAAATTAAATTAAATTAAATTAAATTAAATTAAATTAAATTAAATTAAATTAAACTTTTACTGGGGGCCTAGTGTATTATTTCTGAATGTTTTCTTTGAATAAATGTTCAGAGTTTAATTAGAATATCATTAGCACAAGCTTCTTTTCCATTTTATAAAGTTTTGAATATTTGAGTGCCTCTGTGTTTTTAACTTTATATTTTAAATCCCCAAATTTCCAGTAAATATTTTTGAAGGAAACATCGTGATGCAACCATACTCATGTATTTTTTATTGGGAAAAAACCATGAACCATGAAATGTAAGTGAGCCACTGCCTTAATACTACTAACCAAATCATTTCATACCTGCTGACTGCACCAAAACTTGATGTATCAACTCTTGCATAGGTTGCAACATCTAGCTGATAAAAATATCACCAGCTTCTCTCGAGGGACACCGAGGCCCAGATAAGTCAAGTCAAGTCAAGTCAAGTTTATTTATAAAGCACATTTAAAACAACGACGTTGACCAAAGTGCTGTACAAGATCTGTAACCCCAAGGACTATACTAAATAAAAATAAAAATATATAAATAAATAAATAAAATAATAAAATAAAAATAAATAAATAAAAACATTAAGAACAATAAATAACATAAGAAAATTAAAAATTAAAACGTTTAAAACAAGTACCATAAAATACCATAAAACAATCATCTAAAAGGAGGTAGCACTGCAGCCAAATGCCAAGGAAAAGAAATGTGTTTTTAATAGAGATTTAAATGTGTGTATCGTCTGAGCTGTGCGGATATGGAGAGGTAGATCGTTCCATAGCTTTGGTGCTGCTGCTGCAAAAGCTCGATCACCTCTCTGTTTTAGTCTAGTTTTAGGCCTCTGTAAGAGCAGCTGGTTCGATGACCTCAGAGCTCTTACAGGGGTGTGACAGTGAAGCAGCTCAGACAGATACAAAGGTGCCAGTCCGTTTAAGGCTTTAAAAGTAAGCAATAAAATCTTAAAATCGATTCTAAAACGGACAGGGAGCCAGTGAAGGGATGACAGGACTGGGATAATGTGTTCATGCTTTTTTAAACCGGTTAAAAGACGAGCTGCCGCATTCTGGACTACCTGCAGGCGGCGCACAGATGATTGATCTATGCCAAAGTACAGAGAATTACAGTAGTCCAGGCGGGAAGTAATAAAAGCATGAATAACTTTTTCCAGGTCCTGCTGCGGGAGATAAGGTTTTACCTTGGCAATGACTCTGAGTTGGTAAAAACTGATTTTGGTAACAGCACTTACTTGCTTCTCCATTTTAAAACTACTATCTAAAATGACACCCAGATTTTTCACAGCATCATGACAGTGAGGAGCCAAATGACTCGGAGTGCCAGAGGAGTAGCTTGAGGGGTCAAATTTACCAAAGCATATGACCTCGGTTTTGCTTTCATTAAGATTTAGGAAATTGTTTCTCATCCAGGACTTGATGTCACTTAGACAGTTCAGCAGGGGTTCCCATGGATCTCTGCTGTTCAGTTTGATGGGCATATACACCTGGATGTCGTCAGCAAAACAGTGGAAACAAATATTATGTTTCCTAAAAATCGACCCTAGAGGCAACATATACAATGAGAAAAGAATTGGGCCCAGAATGGACCCCTGAGGCACTCCACAAGAAAGCTTTGCTGTGGTAGAAAAACAGTTTCCTAGATGGACAGAGAAACTTCTATCAGTAAGATAAGATCTGAACCAAGTCAGAACCGTGCCTTTAATGCCAATTTCATGTTCTAGGCGGGATAGAAGGATCTCGTGGTCCACAGTGTCAAAGGCAGCTGACAGGTCTAGAAGTACTAAAACTGCAGGACTACCAGAGTCCACAGTTAAAAGCAGATCGTTAAAAACTCTTAAAAGAGCCGTCTCTGTGCTGTGACGCATTCTAAAACCTGACTGAAACTTTTCCCACATTCCATGTTCACTTAAAAATGCTTGAAGTTGCTTAAAAACAACTTTTTCAAGAACCTTGGATAAGTTCTCTCAGGTCGGTCTGACTGTCCCCCGGGGTCTCCGCCCCTCCATGTATCCAGGTGGAGAGTTTGTATCCTTGAGAGATCTCAGGAGCTGCAGTTAGGTTCATAATTTCCTTGTCAGAGACATATTTTTTTTTGTTTTGCTTCTGTACACTGCCACAGGGATTTTAAATGAATAAATGACTAAAGTGCAGACTTTAAAGGGCTCCGACACAAAGTTTACATGTTTGGGAATTACAGAACTGTTGCAGTCAGTCACCGACGCTGTGACATCAGCACTGGAGTTCTGGTAAAAGCTCAAGTCAGGGGTCCAAAAACAGGGGATTTATTTTTGAAACTGATAAATATAATTCAATAACAGTAATTACATTCCTTAAATTTCTGTTCAAGAATATTATATTTTAAATAACTCATTCATCTACTTATTTTGATTAGATTGGTCAAATCATAACAAACATATTTATTAACATTTAATTCTGTGTGAAAGATTCACTTTTGGGTCAGACTTCTTCAACTTTTTTATTGGATGATGTGCTTCTTTGTCATAGGCTAAAACACAACCTCCGTGTTGAGAGATTCAGTGCAGCTGATTCCAGTTTTGTGTCCAGTTTGTAAGATGCTTGGGGCTGTACATTCTCAGTTTCCTCTGCTGGCTCATCATCAGCTCAATACTTCCGTATCGTCTAACTTTTATTTTTGACACAGAGCCTGCGCTTCTGAGGAAAACCACAGGTTTCCAGATAATGCGACTCTGCTTCCTCACTGTGTGTCATCATTACAATTTCTTTTTTTCTATTTTTTTACTCCCTCTGTCTGTCTATGCAGAAAGTTAAATATAGCCACGAGTGATGCAAACAAGTCCAGCAGGTTTTGTTTAAATATCGTTTTCAAAAAGAACCTAAATGACTATTTTTCATTTGTTGCCTCCAACCAGCAGATACAAAAGGAAATAAAATTACCATGGGTCAACCAGTCCACATGCAATTCAGTTCAATTTCATTTATATAGCACCAAATCACAGCAAACAGTTGGCTCAGGGTGCTTTATTTTGTAAGGTAAAGATCCTTCAATAATTACAGAGAAAACCCAACAGTCAACAGGGGCAGTCATCTGCTGTGACCAGTTGGGGATAAGGGGAGAGAGACAGGACAAAAGACACACTGTGGAAGAGAGACAGAGAATAATAATAACTAATTATTACATACAAAGTGAAGTATAAACAGAGTAAAAAGAGGTGAGTGAAAAGAAACAGTGCATTATGGGAACTGCTCAGCAGCCTAGGTCTACAGCAGCATGAGGGTTCAGGGTCACCTGATCCAGTTCAAACGAGGGATGGCACAATGCCACTTTTTTTATGTCCGATACCGATACAAATCCAATCTTTTTGTATTATTATTTTTAAAAACTGTTTTTAAATGCCTGGATACATTTTACATAAGTCAACAGTCTCTCACACAACAAAATCGAAATCTTTTAGTTGTCCCACGTACAAGACCTAAGGACCAGGGGGGGCAGAGCTTTTCAGGCAGTGGCGCCAAAGCTCTGGAACTGTTTACCACTCCAGCTCCATTTAGCTGACTCTGTGGTGTGTTTTAAAAAAAGTTGAAAACTTTTCTGTTTAACCAGACTTTCTGTTGACTTTCTTTTAATATGGTAATGTTAATATGTTTTTAACACAGTGTTTTATGTGTGTGTGTGTGTGTGTGTGTGTGTGTGTGTGTGTGTGTGTGTGTGTGGTTCTCTTTTTTTGATATTGTGTTTTAGTTTGTGACTTTTGTCTGTGTAAAGCACTATATCAATAAACTTTACTTACTTACAACAATCGCTCTATCACCTGAATCCTGTTGCTCCTATGTGAGAAGGTGATGCATTGGCTTATGGTGTGTTGCATATTTCATTAGGGCTACAACTATTGATTATTCGAGCAATCGAGTATTCTATCGATTATTCCATAGATTACCCGAGTAACTGGATAAGAACAGTTCATTTGCATATTTTAACTTCTGTACTACTGTTTAATAGATGTTACAGGGGGAAAAGCTTTTTCTGGAGGCTAGAAAAACATTCTGTCCACTCCTTCTGAGCTCACCGGCTCCGCCTCTTTGCGCTTGTGAAGACAGACTGCAGGTAAAACAGCTGATTGCTGTTGTTGTGTTATCCATCATTTCGATTTACAAAAAAACTCTTACGTGAATAACATGTTAATTTTCTTTATTCATTATCAATTTTGGGTAAAATTCTAGCATATTTAATCATTTGGTAACGTAACCCCCCACCTCCCCCCACAAAAACTTGGTATCACCCATCCTGCTTTCTCTACCAAGCGGCAGCGTTCACCGTTTCCTTGTGGAAGCAGCTGCTGGGGAGTGGGTCTAGTTAAAAAAAAATGAGAATAGCGACAAAAAGCGGACAACCAACAATTTTTCATTGTTGGTTGACAACACCTCCTTGTAAATGAATGATTTGAAGCTACCACAGTCTTGAAGTGCTCTAATATTATATGAATTAAGTAAACACCTGCAATTCTCTTGTTGTCTTTAGGTAATTTTGACCTGATTTCAAAATTTACAATGTCATATATGTACATTTCAGCATAATTGCTCAAAATGACATGAAGGGTTTTAGTCTGCTCTTGTTCAATTACTAATGATTATAGGAATTAGGTCCTTAAACTTCTACTGTAATAAAACATTAATAAAATATTCCCCACTGCTGTGTAATCCATTAAAGTAAATGTTACTAAGAAATGATCAGACAGGAGGGGGCTTTCAGGGAATACTGTTATGTCTTCAGTTTCTATGCCATATGTCAGGACAAGATCCAGAGTATGATTAAAGTGGTGGGTGGGCTCCTTTACATTTTGAGAGAAGTCAGTTGAATCTAATAATAGATTAAATGCAGTGTTGAGGCTGTCATTGTCAGCATCTACATGGATGTTAAAATCACCCACTATAATTATTTTATCTGAACTGAGCACTAAATCAGATAAAAAGTCTGACAAATCAGACAGAAACTGAGTAAGGACCAGGTGGGTGATAGATAATATCAGCGTATCTTTAGGTTTCCCCCAATGCATCCATTGGAGTCTGAGTGAGTGGATGTGTGTGTGTGAGATTGGGTGAATGAAACTTGTAGTATAAAGTGTAGAAAGGTACTGTATAACTCCCAGTCTATTTAAAATTAAACTACACTTAACAGGTGGTTTGTGTAACGATTCTGGATAATGGGCAGAGTCACCATCTGCTTTTCTTTCCTGTTTCATCACTTCTGCTTTCCCTCTTTGTCAAACTGTGTCACCATAACTCTGATTCAACCGACTCCTTCTCTGCCTTCTGTGATTCACTCAGTCACAAACAAAACACATCATGAAACCTTCTAAACACCCATAAATACCCTGTAGTTCTTCTCTCTGACATCATACAGAGCCAAGAGTAGAAGAAACCTTGTGGGTGTTTAGAGCAATCTGAAACTGAAAGTTTGGTCATTTTTTTACATTTTACATCACAGTTATAACATGAAAAGAGGAGCATGAGGGAGTTCGGCATTAATTGTCCTCTGTGATCACTTTATTGTCATGAGAAGCTGAGGTCTTGGACAGGTTTGTTTTTGTGAACCCAATAAAAAAGATTCCTCTTTGCTGTCTTAGTCTCTTCTTTTAATTCTCTTCTTTTAGTATAGACAGACATTGAGGATTCATATTTACATTGACACTCTTGGTTTGGTAGATGTGAGCTAAAGTGTCAGTAGCCTTTTGTAGCCCTTTATGTAGCACAGTTAGTATAATGATGGAGATCATAGTGCTGATGAAATAAAAAGAAATTTGTGTTTTCTATAAAAAGTTTGAGACTTAACATTTTTTATTATTTTTGAGTGGAAAGACATGAGCAAAATAACGAGCAGCCAGCAACATCCTCTTAGGGCAGTTAAATGAGACTCTGGCTGAATCGGCAAGTAAGAATTTTACTTTTCCGATGCAGTGGTTCCCAAAGTCAAGAGCTCTGCAGCCCTCTCAAAAAACCAGAAAATCCCATGTGGCCCCACTCTTCAGTCATCCGATAGCACTGGCCTGTGTCATTTTCCTGGCTAGAAGCCTGTCTTCACTCCCATCAAAATACAAGTGAAAGTGATGTATTTCCTTGCTACAGACCTTGAAACTTCATGATGCCTTCAGATTAGCTCAAGTAGAGTGCATAGGAAGCTTCATGGAATGGGTTTCCATGGCCAAGCCTTACATCACCAAGCGCAATATGAAGCGTTGGATGCAGTTGATTAAAGTACGCCACCACTGAACTGTTAGAGCAGTGGAGATGTGTTCTGTTGAGTGATGAATTATGTTTCTCTGTCTGGCAATCCGATGGATGAGTCTGGTGGTTGCCCGGAAAATGGTGCTTTTCTGACTGCATTGTGCCAAGTGTAAAGTTTGTTCAAGTGGGGAGTGGGGTTGGTGTGGGGTTGTTTACCAAGAGCTGGGCTCAGGCCCTCAGTTTCAGCGAAAGGAATTCTTAATGCTTCAACATGCCAAGGCATTTTGGACAATTTTATGCTCCCAAGTTTGTGGGAACAGTTTGGGGATTGGCCCTTCCTCTTCCAACCTGATTGCACACCAGTGCACAAAGCAGGTCCATAAAGACAAGGATGAGTGAGTTTGGTGTGGAAAAACTTGACTGTCCTGCACAGTTTTGACCTCAACCTGACAGAACAGCTTTGGATGCACATTTGTGAGGTCAGACACTGGTGTGCTTGTGGAGAATTGTCAAAAAAATTCCCATTCCCAGAAGAAATAAAGCTGTGGCAGCTGACACTCAAGTTAATATTTGTGGGAAGGCAGACAAATTAATACTTTTGGGGTGGCTGTGGCTCAGGAGGAAGAGCAGGTCATCTACTAATCAGAAGGTTGGTGGTTCGATTTGTGGCTGCTCCAGTCTGCATGCCAAAGTATCATTGGGCAAGATACTGAACCCCAAGTTGCTTTCCAGTGCAACTGTTGGAGTATGAATGTGTATGAATGTTAGATAGTAAGCAGTGCTTCTGCGAATGTGTGTGTGAATGGGTAAATGTAAACGTGTTGGATAAAGCACTTTGAATGCTCAGAGTAGAAAAGCACTATATAAGAACTAGTTCTTTTACCATTGTAACAACATAGTGTACCTGTGGACAGGTCTTAACGTGGGATCTGGTTGGTAGGGGAACCCTAAGTTTTTCAGTTACTCTTGGAAGATTTTGTTCATCATTTGCCTTGCTCTCATGTGGTGTACCTCAAGGATCCATCCTTGGGCACTTTCTCTTTACTATTTCCTTACTTCCCATCAGTGCTATTTTAAAAACCACAATATAGAAATTTTTTTGTGTGCTTCAGTAGATTTTTATTCGTGTATAGGTTGTGATCAGCTGAGCTGTGATGCTACTTCAGTATTCACTGGTCTTTTCGGATTTAACCAACTGAATTTAATAGGATTCATGCAGATGTTTCATGGCTCCCTGTTAAATCCAGAATAGAATTTAAAATTCTTCTTCTCACATATAAGTATGTGGTAATAGTACTGTATCACCCCAATAGAGCACGTCACTCTCAGACTGCTGGCTTACTTGTGGTTCCTACTTAAGAGTAGAATGGGGGGGCAGAGCCTTCAGCTTTCAGGCCCCTCTTCTGTGAAACCAGCTCCTAGTTTGGATTAAGGAGACAGACACCCTCTCTACTTTTAAGATTAGGCTTAAAACTTTCCTTTATGATCAAGCTTATAGTTATGGCTGGATCAGGTGACCCTGAACCCTCCTTAGTTATGCTGCTATGGGCCTCGGCTGCTGGGGGGGGGTTTCTTTTCATTCACCTCTTTTTACTCTGTTTATACCCCACTCTGCATTTTCATTAGTTATTATTAATCTCTGTCTCTCTTCCACAGCATCTCTGTTGTCCTGTCTCTCTCCCCTCAGCCCCAACCGGTTACAGCAGATGACTGCCCCTCCCTGAGCCTGGTTCTGCTGGAGGTTTCTTCCTGTTAAAAGGCAGTTTTTCCTTTCCACTGTCCCACAGTGATTGCTCATAGGGGGCCATTTTGACTGCTGGATTTTCTCGTTAATTATTGTAGGGTCTTTACCTTACAATATAAAGCACCTCAAGGCAACTGCTCATTGTAATTTGGTGAGATATAAATACATTTGAATTAAAATTGAATCGAATGAGCAGTATGGCTATAATCTGCAAAATAGCTCTCAAACATGTCTCTTGAGAAGTCATTTTGAGCTAGAAACAGCATTCCTGTCAAAGGTAAAAGCTGTAATCACTGGCTGTCGCTTGGTGTTGGCTCTCACTGCGGTATTGTATCACTTCCTGTTCCTGTTCCAAAGCACAGTGGTGTTTTAATGTATCTGCTAGCTGTTTAATCTGTGTAGCTCGATTACTCTAGATAACGATATATTTCCCAGTGTAATCTTCATGTGATTTATTCAAACTTTAGTATATGTATATTACAGTAGTATATATTCAAACTAGTCATATGTTTGGACATACCTTCTAATTAAGTGTTTTTTTTTTCATTGTTTAAAAAATATCTGCATCATGACTTAATACTAAAGTTATCCAAACTATGAACAAATACATATAGAATTATTTAGTAAACAAAAAAGTGTTAAACAAACCAGAATATGTTTTATATTTTAGGTTCTTCAAAGTAGGCGCCTCTTCCTTAAATGACACCTTTGCACATCTTGGTATTTTCTCACTCAGCTTTTTGAGGTGGCCACCTGGACTGGCTTTCACTTAACAGCTGTGCCTTTGTGCCTGCTACACACTGAGTAGGTGCCCAAGAGCCTGGAAGAATCAACCACACTAATCATTAAAATACTCAATAAATATTTATGATTTCTCATGATTCTGGACTGGCTCTCTGTTTAAAGGGTCTCTGCTCATAAAGAGTATTACCCCAGCAGTCACCAGAAACCAGTTTTAACTGGTGGAGCAGGAACTCTTCTAGCTTTAACTATAGTGTCTTAGCGGCTCCCCAACTTTCTCTATTGTACCTAACCAAGCAGCCTCACAAGTACAGTTACCAGCCACGCAGCATCCCTGCCAGTAATAAAGCCAGTTTGCATTAAAAAAAAACTTCATAAATCGCAAGAACTAATTTTGGGAGCTGAACCTGAATATCTACTACTAAATTTGGTAAAGAGGGAAATTATGGCTGTATGGTAAAGTGCCCTCTCCGGCTCAGGGACGAGTTCTTGTCCCAAGTGGAGGAGTTCAAGTATCTCGGGGTCTTGTTCACGAGTGAAGAAGTGAGCGGGAGATCGACAGACAGATCGGTGCTGCTTCTGCAGTGATGCGGACGCTGCACCGGTCTGTCGTGGTGAAGAGGGAGCTTAGTGTAAAAGCGAAGCTCTCGATTTACCGGTCGAGCTACGTTCCTACCCTCACCTATGGTCACGAGCTTTGGGTAGTGACCGAAAGAATAAGATCGTGAATGCAAGCGGCAGAAATGAGTTTCCTTCGAAGGGTAGCTGGCCTCTCCCTTAGAGATAAGGTGAGGAGTGCGGCCATCCGGGAGGGGCTCAGAGTAGAGCTGTTGCTCTACGGGAGGAGGCCTCGTGATAGACCCAGGACACACTGAGGAGATTATATCTCTCAGCTGGCCTGGGAACGCCTTGGGGTCCCTCTGGATGAGCTGGAGGAGGTGGCTGGGGAGAGGGAAACCTGGGCTTCTCTGCTTAGGCTCCTGCCCCCGCGACCCGGCCCCGGATAAGCGGAAGAAAATGGATGGATGGCTGGATGGATGGATGGAAGGTAAACACAACTTTAAGAAGAATTAAGAAAACATAATTTTTTTGTATTCTTTTACAGACTCTGCTGCCCCCTCACTCTGCTAAGACCACTCCTGTCTACATGTCTGCTGTCATGACACTGGTTCATATTTTTAATCGTTTGTCTGACTCATGCTGACTTCCTGTTCATAATGACAAAGCATTTCTCATTCAGCATTATTATTTTATTGATTTTATGACATCTGTTAAATGTTAAACAAACATTTCATCAGTGCAATAACATGTATATGTTTCTGAGCTCTGTGTTATATTAGCCATGTTAATTCGAGATATTAAGTCCTTTATTCCTCACTGAGGTATCTCAATGTTTTTGACAAATGATAATTGATGTCATCCTGTGGTCAAATAATGGGAAACATCAGTGTTTGTTAACCACAATGTGTCAAAATATTTCTTGAAGAGGTGGGTGTTTGCTGGAGGAACAGCCTTATAAGCACAACCAGCTGAGTTCCTGTTTTCAGCAGAGATAAAAACTGCTTTCAAAGCTCGTCTGTTTTCAAATATCTTGATGAGGATGTGGGTGAATATCTGCTGCTGCCTTGTGACCTTGGCTCTGGGCTGTGATGTTGCTGCAGGTGAGATCTTTAAAAATGTATTCAAACTCAGTCTTATTCAACACTTTTAACATTTTTGTACTGAACAGGTTTCCATTTTATCTGCAGCAGTAGGCATCTTGATATTTTTGGATTTTCTTGTAATTTGTTATTATTGTGTGAAAACATGCATATGTGTTTCTAAGCTTTATTTTCATCTATGAATATGAATATGAATATGAATACCTTTATTAGTCCCACAATGAGGAAATTACAGTTCACAGAAATACAAACACAGAGACAAACACAAACAGGGGGGACAGATCTAAACATTGAATATAACAAACTCAAACAGCAAATATTATGAAAGAATCATTTACAGCCGACGATGACTTTATGCATAATTTTGGGTTCATATCTTGATGGAAATTCTTTCAATTCTGTTTAAATGAGTATTATTCTCAATGAAAAAGCAGTACATGCACAGGCTGCAAATAGTTAGACTAAAGAACATGAACATTTTTTTATTTAACCAACATTACTGTTTGAGAGGTGAGTTATATTTTTGGGTTGATTGTTCAAAATGTTAAAGATGCTTTGATTAAAATGCACACGTTTTTGAGAAACATGTTTCTCTTGCAGGAATACAACAAAAAATAATCAGAAATAAGGCGTCCATCGTTCTGTCCTGTCCTCTCTCTGTGGAGGGGAACGTGACGTGGAGCAGAGAGAATAAAGGAAGGAAATTTGTAATACTTACAGCTGATTGTAAAACGTTCATGAGACACATTAATGACACACGATTCACATTATCAGCTGATCAGTCGCTCATCATCCAGAGGCCTACTCCATCAGACTCTGGAAGATACCTGTGTAATAATGAACCAGCTGTGCAACTGACAGTGTTCCCATCAGGTAACATCAAAGTTTTCTCTTTCAAAGATCAGATTGGAAAAAAGTGTTTGTAACCTGCAGCAAAACCTATTAAGATAAGATAAGATAAGATAGTGTTTATTTGTCACATGCACAGTTATACACAGTACAATGCACAGTGAAATGTATTTTGTACCTGCAACCATATATACACGCACATATAAATAAGAAGAATAAAAATAAAAAAAAAGTAATTCACACTATACACTATACACACTTTACATGGAATTATAGATTATAATATTTACATTGTGCAATAATGGTCCAGTTAGGGCTCAGAGTTGAGCAGACGGATGGCTTGTGGGTAAAAACTCTTCTTCAACCTTTCAGTCTTAGTCCTCAGGCAGCGGTAACGCCGGCCTGATGGGAGCAGGGAGAAGAGAGAGTGTCCGGGGTGGCTGGGCTGTTTTAGGATCTTCATGGCCCTCAGCCTGCACTGCTTGGTGTAAATGTCCTGCAGGTTGGGGAGGGTGGTTCTGATGGTCCGTTCAGCTGAACGAACCACCCTTTTTAGAGCCATGAAGTCCTGCTTGGTGCAGTTTCCCATCCAGGTGGTGATGCTCCCACGCATGATGCTCTCGATGGTGCAGGTGTAAAAGTTCCTGAGCACCTTGAGTGGGAGCTTGAAGTCTCTCAGCCGCCTGAGGAGGTAGAGACGCTGTCTGGCCTTCTTCACAGTGATGTTTATGTGATGAGTCCAGGACAGGTCCTGTGAGACGGTCACTCCCAGGTATTTGAAAGTGTCCACTCTTTCCACCTCAGCACCACTGATGACAAGTGGATGGTAGTCCCTCTGCTGCTTCCTGCTGAAGTCCACAATCAGTTCCTTCGTTTTGCTGACGTTGAGCAGGAGGTGGTTCTCCTGGCACCAGTTCTCCAGGCGGGAGACCTCTCTCCTGTAGGCTGTCTCCTCATTGTGGGAGATTAGTCCCACAACAGCAGTGTCGTCAGCAAACTTGATGATGACGTTGGACTCTGACGTGGCCTCGCAGTCATGGGTGTACAGTGAGTACAGCAGAGGGCTGAGCACACAGCCTTGGGGGGATCCAGTGTTGAGGGTGAGGGAGGATGAGGTGAGGTGACCCACTCGTACCACCTGTGGTCTGCTGGTCAGGAAGCTGTGAACCCACCTGCACAGGGATGGGCCCAGGCCCAGGTCCAGCAGCTTAGAGACCAGCCTGGAGGGAACTATGGTGTTGAATGCTGAGCTGTAATCTACAAACAGCACTCTCACATAGTTCCCCTTACCAGTGTCTATGTGTGAAAGGGTCTTGTGGAGGAGGAAGGATATGGCGTCGTCTGTGGATCTGTCTGGCCGGTATGCAAACTGTAGTGGGTCGAGGGTGGTGGGCAGTGAGGAGGTGATGAATGTCTTGATGAGTCTCTCAAAACACTTCATCACCACAGAGGTGAGCGCTATGGGCCTGAAGTCATTGGGGCTGCTGGGGTGTGGTTTCTTTGGGACAGGGACTATGATGGAATTTTTAAAGCAGGTGGGAATCACACACAGTTTCAGTGAGAGGTTGAATATCACTGTAAACACAGGTGCCAGCTGGTCAGCGCAGGTCTTAAGGACACGTCCACTAATACCGTCTGGTCCAGCCGCTTTCCTGGTGTTTACACGTCTAAACGCCCTCCTCACGTCGCGCTCCGTCACAGTGAGTGTCTCCGCCCCTCCGGCCGGGAGCGCAGCGGGCTGTCGGCTTCCCGACTCGAAGCGCGCAAAGAAGTTGTTGAGTTCATCAGCCAGAGAAGCGTCGGCACTCACCGGGTGTGTGTGTGGTGCTTTGTAGTCCGTGATGGTGCGTAGTCCCTGCCACAGTCCCCTGGAGTCAGACTGTTGTAGTTGCTGTTCCAGTCTGCGGCCGTAGCGATGTTTAGCCTCTTTCACCACTCTGCGGACGTTGTATGATGCAACCTTGTAGTCCTTCATGTTCCCAGAGGCGAGGCCGGAGTTGTAGGCAATGGTGCGGGACCTCAGGGCAGATTTATCCACCCACGGCTTCTGGTTGGGAAAGGTCCTGATGGTCCTCCTAAGCGAAGTGTCATCAACAACTTTCCCAATAAATCCCACGACAGTTTCCGTAAACTCCTCGATGTCTCCGCCCGCGGTGCTGCGAAACATGTCCCAGTCGGTTGAATCCAACGCACCCTGCAGAGCGGTCTCTGTTTGATCAGACCACCGTGTCACTTCTCTCACAGCAGGGGGTTCCTGCCTGAGCCTTTGTTTGTATTTCGGCATGACAAGGACAGAGGTGTGATCGGACTTCCCAAAGGGAAGTTTGCACTGTAAATAAGCAACATTTATACTCACTTCGAGCAACTCTCAGGATTATGAAACAAAAAGTCATGTAAACAACCTGCTCTGTGGGTGTGTCTCAACTTAGAGGCTGCATCACAGACACATATGCAGACCCTGCATTGCTGCAATACGTCAGTGCAACTGACATATTGAGTGTGGTAGATCTGCTCTGTAACTGGACTGAACTTCATAAAGCACCTCTCTACAAACCTCTTTAAGTTAATGCCTCATCTACGAATATGAATACGAATACCGTTATTAGTCCCACAATGAGGAAATTACAGTTCACAGAAATACAAACACAGAGACAAACACAAACAGGGGGGACAGATCTAAACATTGAATATATGACAAACTCAAACAGCAAATATTATGAAAGAATCATTTACAGCCGACGATGACTTTATGCATAATTTTGGGTTCATATCTCGATGGAAATTCTTTCAAATCTGTTTAAATGAGTATTATTCTCAATGAAAAAGCAGTACATGCACAGGCTGCAAATAGTTAGACTAAAGAACATGAAAAGTTTTAATTTAACCAACATTACTGTTTGAGAGGTGAGTTATATTTTTGGGTTGATTGTTCAAAATGTTAAAGATGCTTTGATTAAAATGCACACGTTTTTGAGAAACATGTTTCTCTTGCAGAAATACAACATCAAGTAATCAGAAATAAGGCGTCCATCGTTCTGTCCTGTCCTCTCTCTGTGAAGGGGAACGTGACGTGGAGCAGAGAGAATAAAGGAAGGAAATTTGTAATACTTACAGCTGATTGTAAAACGTTCATGAGACACATTAATGACACACGATTCACGTCATTACCTGATCAGTCGCTGTTCATCCTGAGGCCTACTCCATCAGACTCTGGAAGATACCTGTGTAATAATGAACCAGCTGTGCAACTGACAGTGTTCCCATCAGGTAACATCAAACGTTTCTCTTTCAAAGATCAGATTGGAAAAGTGTTTGTAACCTGCAGCAAAACCTATGAAGCAACATTTATACTCACTTCGAGCAACTCTCAGGGTTATGAAACAAAAAGTAATGTAATCAACCTGCTCTGTGGGTGTGTCTCAACTTAGAGGCTGCATCACAGACACATATGCAGACCCTGCATTGCTGCAATACGTCAGTGCGACTGACATATTGAGTGTGGTAGATCTGCTCTGTAACTAGACTGAACTTCATAAAGCACCTCTCTACAAACCTCTTTAAGTTAAAGCCTCATCTACGAATATGAATATGAATACGAATACCGTTATTAGTCCCACAATGAGGAAATTACAGTTCACAGAAATACAAACACAGAGACAAACACAAACAGGGGGGACAGATCTAAACATTGAATATAACAAACTCAAACAGCAAATATTATGAAAGAATCATTTACAGCCGACGATGACTTTATGCATGATTTTGGGTTCATATCTTGATGGAAATTCTTTCAATTCTGTTTAAATGAGTATTATTCCCAATGAAAAAGCAGTACATGCACAGGCTGCAAATAGTTAGACTAAAGAACATGAAAAGTTTTAATTTAACCAACATTACTGTTTGAGAGGTGAGTTATATTTTTGGGTTGATTGATCAAAATGTTAAAGATGCTTTGATTAAAATGCACACGTTTTTGAGAAACATGTTTCTCTTGCAGAAATACAACAAAAAATAATCAGAAATCAGGCGTCCATCGTTCTGTCCTGTCCTCTCTCTGTGAAGGGGAACGTGACGTGGAGCAGAGAGAATAAAGGAAGGAAATTTGTAATACTTACAGCTGATTGTAAAACGTTCATGAGACACATTAATGACACACGATTCACGTCATTACCTGATCAGTCGCTGTTCATCCTGAGGCCTACTCCATCAGACTCTGGAAGATACCTGTGTAATAATGAACCAGCTGTGCAACTGACAGTGTTCCCATCAGGTAACATCAAACGTTTCTCTTTCAAAGATCAGATTGGAAAAGTGTTTGTAACCTGCAGCAAAACCTATGAAGCAACATTTATACTCACTTCCAGCAACTCTCAGGGTTATGAAACAAAAAGTAATGTAATCAACCTGCTCTGTGGGTGTGTCTCAACTTAGAGGCTGCATCACAGACACATATGCAGACCCTGCATTGCTGCAATACGTCAGTGCGACTGACATATTGAGTGTGGTAGATCTGCTCTGTAACTAGACTGAACTTCATAAAGCAACTTCATAATGCCTCATTCACATGTGCTAATTTTGGGAAATGATAAAAATAGCATGCAACTTTTTCTGATAATTAGAAACATGAATTAGTCTGTGTTCGTGATACAGCTGCCAATGATGGTAATGTGATTCTTGATTTATATAAATGATAATAACCAGATCCTCACATATAAATAAAAAAATGAATACTTATATTTATTATTGATTTATAATAATTTAAAATGATTGCATTGTAAAAAAGCTGTCAAAACAGAACCAGTAAACTGCATTTTTAGGATATAACATCTCTATGGACCCAGAGGATGGACCCACAATGGAAAGCAAGATGAACTTATGAACAGCTTTATTGCTGAGAACTCATGAAACACACTAAACTGCAGCAGTGACAAGAAATCAAACTATAAGTGAGGCACACAAGGAGACAAAAAAACTGACAGAGCACAAAAGATAAACAGGGACGAGCAAGAATACAGCACGAACCAACCCAACATAAACTTTACCACCTGAGAACAGAAATACAGAATATAGAAACATAATCCAATCTTGAAAAACCCAATGAAAAGCCTGGGCTCAAGACCCTTAAAATCAAAAAGGTTTGGGTTTTGTATGGTTCAGTGTTAATTAAAAAAAATTATTTTGCTTGTGATCTTTATGTCTGTGTAATCCCTCCTGATGCCCACAGTACATCTGATCAGGAGCACACAATGTCATATTTTTACCAGGTACAAATCACACACATACTGGAGTTAGGACTCAAATGTAAGCGAGCACATTACAAAGAACCAACTAGATCTTTAAAGTTTTTTTTGTTTGTTTGTTTATTATTAGTATTATTTAAAAAATCAAATGTTAAAATAATAATAATGGATAAGTGGAAGATGATAGATAGATAGATAGATAGATAGATAGATAGATAGATAGATAGATAGATAGATAGATAGATAGATAGATAGATAGATAGATAGATAGATAGATAGATTATGTATATGTATATATATATTACTGTTGCTGTCTTTAAAAAAAATGTCATTTTAACATGTGTTTATCATTTCTCCCATCTCTCATAAAAGCTCTGAGGAAAGCGCAGGCCAGCACAGGTATGACCACCATAAAGATCCAAAGTTTCACCAAATTTGGGAGGTACTCAGATAATTTAACCTTCCTGTGTGAGTGCAGCAACACCACGATGGAAAAGAAATGAAACATTTATCATATCGTCAATATGCAAAATTGCACACTGTAAAATGTTATTTGGTGATAAACTTGTTGTAATTACAGGTGAAAACAGGTCTGAAATATTGGGACTGTAGTGCAGTCGCAGACGTAGAACTTTATTAGAAGTAGAAAAAAACTGAAGTGCCCAAGTAAAGTTTTTAGTTTTACTGTAATAAACAGAGTTACTTCCCAGAACTGAGTGAAACTCAATTGTGTGTTGTGTTGTGTGGAATTCCTGTCTAATGCATGTGATCTGATTCAGTCAGGGAACTTAAAGTTCCAGTAGCTACACAAACTCAGCAGGAGTGAAAAATAAACAAACATATGAATAAATAAATAAATAATAAACAAACATGCAAGAAAAGCAACAAGGCAGAAAAGTAGATATAAAATGTCTAGCAGATGTATTATAAGTAGATTTTTACTTTTTTCTTTCTTCTGCTCATTAAGACAAGCAGCTGCATTTTGGACTGATGTCTGGAATAACTGCCACACTCTTCATAATCTCCATCATCACTGTTCTTTCCGCTGGGAGGTGCAGGTCTACCAAACAAGGTGAATAAAGCCTCATCTGAACACCCAGCAATGGAAAACATCAAATCAAACAAATTTTATTAAATTAATACAAATTAGTACAAATTACTATATATTGCATCAATTTAATGCTAATAATAATGAAAAAAAAACTACTGTAATGTGCTTTATGAATATTGCTCACTTTGGAATATGGAAAACTGTGTTTGTGAAACAGACTCTGATATAGACTTAATGAATTCAGCTGAAAGACTCGTGAAAATCATGAATCAGCTCAGACATACATACATAATCAGTAACTGCAGCCATGGGCTGACTGTGGTGTGTAAATTCAGAATTATCAGTAGCCGTCTCTGCAACACAATGTTAAACACAACCAATTTTTCAGTTCCTAAATTTCCCCTTTGAAAATTAAAATAATGAAGACAAAGAAATTTAAGATTAATAATAAAAATAGGAAATTGACAAGTAACCGAATCTCTAAGAATGCAGGCAGGGAGAAAATGCACACATGGCACTGACAGAATACTTTACAGCACTAACTGTACACTGCAAAATGTCTCTGAATACTCAGACACTGCAGGACAGAAGCACTGAACTACAGCCAGCTTACAGCTTGAAACCACTTTTTGTTAACTATTCAGTATTACACACACACACACACACACTCAGCCATACACACTCGCTTTAGAGATTATTACTTTTCACTTGTTCCCTTTGCAGGAAATGAGAAGAAAGGCCACACCTGTCACCACACAGTTGATGTCAGCAGGTCTGAACCTGCAAACTGTGAGAAACAGGAAGTGTTAAGAGAGACTTTGCCAGGAAATGAAGAAGAAGACCATGTCTATCATTATATAGTTGATGGTAAGAAACAGGAACTGGTGTAAAGCTAAATGCTATTTGGTCTTATTTGAGCTCACAGTAATGTTGTGACATCACTGTGACAATCAGCAGCTACCTCACAGTGTGTAACACAATGTTTGTGTAGTGTCCATTCATATGTGCAGATTTTATGAGATTTTAAAAAAATGGCCAAGAAAACATAAATAAATGCCACCTTCAGTTGATGCAAATGTTAGGGCGCCTGCAGTCACTGCTCGATGTTTTGTTTTTATTAGACATTTAAAACACATGTAAAATGTTCACTGCAGGTTCAAATCTTACACTTTTATTAGATTGCACAGCTGAAATATTTTTTTCTAAGAGGTATTTCTTATTAGGCACACTGGAAACTGGAACGTATGAAATTCCAATTCAAATCCACATCAAACAAGGCTACATTAGAACAACAGAATATGTTTTTTTTTTTAGATAAACTTTTCAGACACTTACAAACATGCAATACAGAAGCAATAAACCTCCAACCTAAAGGAATATGAAAACATGGTAAATGTTTTCATATTTGAAAATGTCTTTCTTTCTTTCTTTCTTTCTTTCTTTCTTTCTTTCTTTCTTTCTTTCTTTCTTTCTTTCTTTCTTTCTTTCTTTCTTTCTTTCTTAGGTCTGCAAAGCAGCAAAGACAACAGAAATGCACATTCATCAGCTGCTTACTCCTTGGCCAGTTTTCCAGGTAGATCATCAAGCACTTTTTACTGCTGTCTTGTTGAAACACAAATCGTTCTGTATTTTGGTATCTATTTAGGTGGCAGGGTGAATTTATGATGAGGTAAAAATGAAAACATTATTGCTCTAATTTTTTGAAATTATGTAAATGATGTGTATCAAAGACAGGAATCAGGACTGCTGAAAACTGAGCTAGTTCCATATTTTAATAAAATCAACTTTATAAACTTGTTTTCAGGCATTTTTTATGTTCATATTATAAGCACTGCAGCATTCTCTCTGTTCACAGGTCCATCACAGGGGACTCATTCATCCTATTCCTTACAACAGATTCCCAAAGCCAAAAGAAATGATGGCAACCACTTTCCACAGCTGAAGCTGGAATGTTAGAAAAAAAAAAAAAAAAAGCTCTTTTTCTGTGTTAGAAGTTAAAACTGGATATTCAACCTTTTCCAAAACAGCTTCAGTATCATTTAATTCATATTTACTGTTATTAAAAAATAATGACTGATTTATTCTGCACTGCACTGTTTTCTACATCAATATTAAATCTATGCCAACAATAAATGAAACTGTTGTGTTTTTGAAAATGCACCTAGTGTCTTTTAAGTGTGTGTATATATATATATATATATATATATATATATATATATATATATATATATATAATATATTATATATATCTGTATATGTATGTATGTGTGTGTGTGTGTGTGTAGATAGATAGATAGATAGATAGATAGATAGATAGATAGATAGATAGATAGATAGATAGATAGATAGATAGATAGATAGATAGATAGATAGATAGATAGATAGATAGATAGATAGATAGATAGATAGAACATTTCACAAGGTTTCCTGTTGCAGTATTCAATCAATCATTTGTATGAGCTACACAATAATGTTTAAATGCCTCAAGTCCTCTAGAGGGCGCCAGAGTGAAGCCATCCTGTAACTTTCGGTGACGTCTCAAAAATGTGTCATTCATCAACCTGACTCACCAGCATTTTCCCTCAAATTAACACCAGCTGCCATTTTAATAATTTCTTATTTTCCAGCCAATATTCAGGAGAAGGTGCAGACTGTAAGTCCAGTTTTACTTTTGCTTTGCTTTCTGACGTTTCTCTGCATAACGACACACTTAACATTCCAAGCTACACCACACACACTCCCCCTTTGCTGGTTCTGGTTTTGACATATAAATAAAATGAGCTCATTATTCCCATTCTTATGGCTGTTCATATTCATTTTTACCATCATTGATTCTGCTTAAAGTTCAGTGTGTTATACCTGTGCCGACAGGTGTGAAACACTAAATATGTTGCCAAAGTGGAGAAAGATAGTTAATTTTAGTTTTATTTTATTATTCTGTAAAATAAAAACAAATTCAAGAACCCTGAAGCAATCATAACATGATCATAGGCACAATTTTTCTACAAAAATATACCTGCAGGAAAATTAAGAAATCGATAATTGTTAAAAAATATTGCATCTATGCAAACTTTTAGCTGGTTTTTTGCATGTTGATATTTTTCTCATCTAATCTTCATCCTGCACCTGTGGTTGTGGTTTATACATAGCTGTTCTGTGCGTCATGAGCCATTTCATTTTTGCTTTCATAGCCGTTTGTACTGCCGTGTTTTCTGGTTAAAGTTTACTGTGTTATGCCGTTGCTCACAGTGTTAACCATTATATAGATCTACACCAAAACCACAGCTTATCTCATTATCTGCAACAAGTGCAATGATGCTGATGTGCTTTTCTTCACACAAGACACTGAACAGAAGTTGCTGAATATCTTGAATTAAGCAGCTAAATATTATGAGTTAGTGAAAGCAGAAAAAAAAAGAGTTTACATTAAATGTAAAAAGAATGAAAAATATTTTGAAGAGTTTTTTAATCCACAGGGCTCAATCGATATACTTCAGATTATATGTGCTTCCTTTCAGCGATGTCTGCACAAGATCATGAGGAAACCAACTCCAGTTCCTGGTTTGGGGTCAGGAGACAAACACAATCTTTACTTTTAAGAATGTGTGTCAAGCTTTCATTTTTGATAAAACTTATAGTTGAGGCTGGATCAGGTGACCCTGAATGTCCTGCTACAGGCTCAGGCTGCTGGGGGACTTCCGAGGGTGCTTTTATATAAAGGTACCAAAACCACTCCTAACAGAGAAGCATTACAGAAGCATTACTTTCTGCCATATGCAAACAATGCTGCTTCAGTATAATTACAGTGTTTTGTGTGAAGAAACTCAAACTGGACTAAAAGTCTGCAGCTTCCTCCGAATGTTGTTTTAACAATGTGAATTTGTTAAGAGTACAGTTGTTAAAACTGTTAAAAGCCTCTTATGTAAGGACCATGACCCTAGATGTTTTTTGTGTTGATGGATTTTTGCTGAACTCCTGTGTTTCTAGATCCTTATTATTTTTCTCTCTTTCAGTTACTTCATGTTTTATTTTGAAGGTTAATTTTCCACCTGGGTGTCATATAATGACATTTTGTCATATTCTGTGCCAAACACAAAGGTTAACCGGGGGCGTGAACAGGAGTCACACTGCCACACAAACATGGTAAACAGACTGGTTCTTTTATTGCACTTTTCTACTCAAGCACTTTATGCAACCATTCCCACCAGCTTTTCTAAGTGATTTCTGTGTCACATCCATACTCCAATGAGAGCATCAGAGGGCAACTTGGGGTTCTGTATCTTGCCCAAGGATACTTTGGCATGCAGACCCGAATAGCCAGGGATCAAACCACCAACCTTCCAATTAATAAGTGACCTGCTCTACTTTCTGAGCTACAGCCACTCACCAGCAGTGCCCGTGGTTGTGTATTGCTTATGAGAAGTATGCCAGGAATTCAGACACAAGAAGACTCTAATCAGTTTTCAAGATAAAAGGCCTGGCACAACTTACCATCACACACCTGGTGTATTCCCAATCTGTAAGACCCATGAGGGAGCAGGTGGTTCTCAATCCAGAGGAAAAGTAAAAGTACTGCACAAGATGTCCTCTGGTGAGGGTGTGAGATGCACCTGGTTAATATACACTGCCTGGCCAAAAAAAAAGGTCACACATTAATATTTTGTTGGACCACCTTTAGTTTTGATTACGGCATGCATTCACTGTGGCATTAATCTTTCACCAAGATCTTGCAGTGATGATGGCAGATTCTGACCACTGTGCAAAGTCTCAGTGGGGTTGAGGTCTGGATTCTGTGGAGGCCAATCCATGTGTGAAAATGATGTCTCATGCTCCCAGAACCACTCTTTCACAATTCGAGCCCGATGAATCCTGGTATTGTCATCTTGGAATATGCCCATTGATGGAATAACCTGGTCATTCAGTATATTCAGGTAGTCAGCTGACCTCATTCTTTGACCACATAATGTTGCTGAACCTAGACCTGACCAACTGCAGCAACCCCAGATCATAATCCAGGTGGTGACTTTTTATTTTATGCCAGGTGGTGTATTAGTGAGACATCTCTGTCACTTCCAACTCATTTTTCAGTGAAAGGCTCACAGGAGCCACTGCTTTTCATACAAGAGTCTCCTGCAAGTGTATTTACCACAACCTTTCTCTGAACCCAAACAAACCAGTGAGTGAAGGCAGATGTAAAACACAAGTGGAAAAAAATGGGAGGTGTAAAACACAAAGGTCCAAATGGAATTTGAACTTCATGGTTGATAAACATACAACTTGAGACACCCCCAGCCTCCTCAGGCAGACTTTGTATGTCAGTAAAATGAAGCCGTTGTCTCATAGTGGCCGATATTCCTGCTGTTGGGGCATCAAAGCAACAGTGCCAAATGATGCAGATTTGTGTTGCATAATCTTGAGACGCAGGCAGCATCTGACAAAACAGTATTGTAGGTCCCAGGATGACAATACACTGCAAGAAACTACCTTCCTAATTAAAAGAGGAAGTACAGGGGGACATGGGAGGAAATGGAGGCACCACAAACAAATGTACAATAACCAAACATTACTAGGAACACGGCACTCTGCCTTTTAGAGTCTAACAAAATCCAGCAACAAAGTTTCTACTGAGCCTGCTGCTTATGTTGAAGGAAATGACTGATCTGCCCACTGATAGCTGAGCAGTGGAAACAGAGATGGGAGACCAGTTTCCAGGTGGGCATGTGAGTGTGAGACTGATGAAGTGTTTCAGCTAAACTCTCAGTTTCCTCATCAGCAGCTGAATACTGAAGTGGTCTAAGGGGCTCGACACACGGGGAGCAACGTCGCTCGCTCTCCATTCATTTCCTATGGAGCTTGTGCGATGAGGCGACAATCGCTTGCCCTCCTCCAGCTAAGCGACCGGCGACATTCGTGCATGTGAAATTTCGAGCTCGTACACGTAGACGTGCACACGCGACCAGGCGACGCGACACAACAAAGTTGGAAAATGTTCTACTTTTGTCGCTGTCGCGTGGCACTAAACCAATCAGCAAGAGTTTCATTGACTGACCAATGAGCGAAGAGTATGCTACACACTGCAGTCTGCAACCACTTTCAGCAGGAAGGAAAGCATCGTTTTAGCTGTGTTTGACTTTCCTATATTATATGACACTTCACGCAGTGATTATCGAGTTAAACATAAAAGGCAGCCATATGAGAACGTGTTGGTGCAAGACTAACGTTAAACAGACGGATAGAGAGGACTTTTGTGCTAATATAGGATGAACGCGAGGTTGTCTTTTTCTTTTGTAGAGGAGACTTAACAGCAAGATTTCTGTCAGTTCCAATAAAATCTTCAGACTCCTCATCTTTATTGCCGTGTCTGACATGGACTGCTTTGAAAATGTCTAAATCCCTCCAGTTTCATAACCAATCACATTTCTTGGAGACGAGTGACGTAAGAGCGCGATTCGCAAAGCTGCCGTCGCTATCGCGTCCCGTGTGTTCGGTTTCACCCCAGTGGCGATGCGACCCATTCGTCGCTGTCGTTTGTCGCTCCCCGTGTGTCGAGCCCATAAGTCTCCTTCGGCCCCTCAGCCCTTTTATTTTGGCATGCAGCAGGATGAGATGGCTGCTTTTCCAACACACAGACATGTAACCACACAGACTGAAAAACACAAACTCGGGTTTCATTTTCAGCACCTGAAACTTGAGGTCGGGCAAACTCTTTTCTTTTGTGGTGTAACGAGGAAATTATTGGGTTTTTTATTTGCTTGTTTGTTTTTCTCTCTGGCTGCAGCTCTGATGAAAAGTTTCTAGCTAACTACACTTTGCTTCCTCATCATGTGTCATCATTTTTTAATCTTTGCTGTATGTCTGTGCAGACAGCTATGAAGAAATCTTTGTGTTGAAACTACTGACATCTTTATTTAGTCTGAAACTCAGTGGCAGCTCTATTTTCTCTTATTTCTTCTTCTGTAACACTGGTCAGCTCACTTTCCGTTTGTACTGGTTGAGTTTATCTGTTACATGCTGTCAAGTAATTTATTGTGTTGTGCTACATTTCCCCCTTTTCCTTTATGCTTGTGTTTATTATCTAGCCTGACTTCCTTTAATTCATCTCCAATGCATGCAAACGCATCTGGTAGTTTTGAACTTTCATTTTCAGACAGGTCACAGTTAGCCTAAAGTATTAAGTTTCATTTTTTATTTTTATATTATTATAAAGACAACTTTGATTACCATTTGTTGTTGGGGTGGTGCAGTGGTTAGTACTGCTGCCTCACAGCAAGAAGGTCCTGAGGTCAAATCCAGTCTGGGGCCTTTCTGTGTGGAGTTATTCATGTTAGTTTAACTGACTGCAGGTCAGTTCTGTGTTGGCCCTGTGAAAGATCGACCTGTCTAGGGTTTTGCTGTTGTGTTTCTTTGTTGTTCCTGTCAGTGTGTGTGTAGCTGTGTGTGGTTTTACTCTGTTTCAGAGGCAGGATTCTCCTCTACTTGCTGGACTCTGTTGGTAATTAATTCACCCGTGTGTAACTGATTGTTTCCTGCCCTAAAGCTAAAGAAATCCCTCAGTTAGCCCTAGATTGTTGCACTGACTGTGGTAGTGTTGTTTGGTTCCTGTAGTCTGTGTGTTACTCAGTTTGTGTGGATTTGCTTACCTTGGCCTAACCGGGCTTTCCTCTGAGCAGTCTTTTCCTGTCTTGTGGAACTACAAGAGAGGTAATCTGAAGGTGAGAGAATTCAGTGGATGACCTACCCACCCCTCTGAAAATACTGCCTTCCCATATTACCTGTTTTTCCTCTGTGACTGTAATAAAACTGTTAAACTTTTTCTCCAGTGTCCTGCGTTTGAGTCCAGGTCTGAGTCTGAGCCTTGATTGTAACTTGCCTGCTGCCCTTTAACAGCTGGGATAGGTAGTTATCTGTGTTCACATGTCTTTTGTCCTGTCTTTGGAGTTTTAGAGCACTTCCACATGAGCTTCACTTTTCAGGCATCCATGGATCTGTGTCCATCTTTGATATACAGTCTCTGATTTGGGTCAAAAAAATGTTTGTTTTTTTGTTTTTTAAGGCCCTGGTTCATCGCTGTTTCCTCAAATATCTCATGGACAGAATACGAGGGCAGCAAAAAAATCATATTTCCCACCCATTTTTTTCTTTTTTGAAGGGGTTTGAAGGGGTTTTCTGAATTTAACTGACTGGTTTATAAACCATGTTGAGATGCCATAATGAGTGATAGACATTGGTCTCTCATTAAAACAATAATGTAACACTTTTATCCCCTCAATGAACTCTGAGCCACTGGAAGAAACGCAAACACTGACTAATTTGTGACCAAATATTTTCCACTTAATCAGCACCTCATTTGCTCATTTCCAGCTCTGTATTTTCATTCTTGAGCTCTACTGGAATAGCTTTGGGTGATTCACAGTTTAAAAGAATCCTAAATGAATCTATGTGTAAGCTCAGTAAGATGAACTCATGCTTCTGTATTCTTGATGCTGCACTACCCTTTTCATCACTTCTGCTTTCCCACGCTGGCACAGCCAGCTCTGTCTTCTTCATTCAGCAAACAGTCTCTGCTCCTGCCACCCTTAACCTTTAATTCTACTCTTCAGTCAATTTCTCCTTTTAAACCAACTTTCTTCTGATTGGCTGTCCTTTGCAAACAGTCATTTTGAGCTGTGGATAAGTGGGCAGCTCCACATCTCTGATTTTTAGTTTCTGATGCCCTTCCTGACACAACACTCTCGCCCACAAAGCGCATACAAAAAAAACCTTTGCATGCATACACAACGCCCATTCAATATTTAGAATGCTCCCCACCACAACTCCTGCACTTAGAGTGAGCTCACTTTCACCTGCTGTTGTCTTCCTCTGAGAAATGCACAGTACTATCTGATAATGTGAGAGCAAATATCTGACTGGGCCGTTTGGTTCTTGGTTTCCTTTGTAAGACCATCATTTTTAAAAGAACCTGGAAACAGAAACTGTCTTGTCCTCCTCCGTCTTTCACCTCCGATTAAATAATCTTATTGTATATGTGTGCATATGATTTCTAACAGCTGATAATATCATAACCATTTCAGAAGTTACAAATGCAATAATTGTTGAAACTGAAACATGTTCATACCCCAGACTGTAATACAAAAGAAAACAAAACCACAAAAAAGTTACTAATAGGAGGAAGAGCAGGCGTGTTCACAGAGACAGCTGAGTTCCTGTTCTCAGATCACACAGGAACCTTTCGCACACTCCCGCTGCTCAGGATGAAGGTGAACATCATCTGCTGCCTGTTAGCCTGTGTTCTGGGATGTAATGTCACTGCAGGTGAGAAACTTTAAGTTTAATCTCTGATTAACAATTTTTCTGTGGTGGCCACATACGCTTTCAAAAGACCATAAAATTTTAGTGCAAAGTCAAGTATGAGATCAAATCATGTGTCTGGCTGTTGGTGTGACTGCAGTGCAAATGTTTCATGATTTTTCTCAGTGACAGGAAATTTATATCATAAAATCTTCAGCCAGTTATTTTCCAGATTAAGTCATTTTTGATCATAAGAAAAGAAAAGAGTGGTTGCTTTGTGTGACCAACAGTCCAACCTTTGAGTTTCCAGCTGCGTGTAGATGTGACAAAGAAACCAGCATTTCCTGATTGAACCTCTGAGAAGCAGAGGTGGTAAAAGTACACACATTCTTTGGATACTCTGGAAAAAGCCGAAGTACTGGTTAAACGCAAGTAAAAGTGAAAAGTACAGGTTCAGAAATGTACACAGTAAGAAAGTAAAAGGTACCTCTTTGGATGAGCTATTTTTGTGCAAAGGACCTCATGCTATATTGATATAAGAAAATAATATTATTACATAGGAATAAAAACTATTTCAATCTAAATTCTAATGAATGTGCTCCACTTGAACACTCAATGTATGTAAAACAAAGAAAGAGATTTTTTTTAAAAAAGCTCTGTTTTCTGTGGGATTTGGCAGGTGTGTGAACCCTGAGATCAGTTGCAGGGGTGAAGTGTGGATACTGTGTGCCATAATAATTTCTGTTGTGAGCTCCAGTAGATTTTCTTTGTGTACAGGCTGGGATCAGCTGCTGCTGCTGCTCTGAGGTTTACTGCTCTCAGTGAAATGTTAGCAGATGTTTCATGAACGGTCTTGGCTGATTTCAGTTCCCTCACACTGACAGTACGCTGTTCTTACTGTCTTTATGCTGGACTGCATAGAGTTTGTAAAAAGGTGGAATTCAGTGGCTGAAGTTGAGCATCATCAGCTTAGATTCAAATTTATCCCTGCTGCCCTTTATGTCACCTAACTCTGACCAAGAACACCACAACACTTTAACCAGTGATGCATGAATTATATGGTTTTGGTTCTCTTTGTACGCTGTAAGCCCCGGTGATGGATACACCAACAGGATTGCCTTTTGTGTGTTACGTTTCCTTTCATTCAGGCATAAATTGGCTTGGTGTTTGAAGGCTCACAGTGACCTGAATTAATATCTTCCCTAACATGAAGCAGTGCTTCTCAAACTTTTTCCATCATGCTCCACTTCACAGGAAGAAATATTTTCACCTCACAACTCAAATCTGATCACTAAAACAGACATGTCTGTCAGATATCGGCTTGTTTTGTGATTTTTATTTCTATACAAAATCTTGGATGATTGTAAACATGGAAATTCTTTGAGACTTCACTGAGAATGATCATGTAGCAGCCAAAGTCTATGAAACACTGAGAAATAAAGTCATGTAATGTTAATGTGTGCTCGCTGCATCTGAATGTTTGTGGGATTCTGACTGAGATTTAATTTTGTTTTGCAGGTTTAACCCGTGAAGTATTTAAGGAGAAGGAAAATGCCATCCTGCCCTGTCCTCACTCTGTGAAGGGTAAAGTGCTGTGGAGCAGGGAGAGTGAAGGAAGGAAAGTTGACATACTTACAGCTGATGGTGACAGAAACGAAAAACACATTAATGATTCAGGCAAACGATACAATTCACAGGCGGACGGGTCACTGATCATCCTCAAAGCTTCTGTCTCAGACTCAGGAAGATACCTCTGTAACAATGAAGCAGCCGTGGAGCTGACAGTGATCCCATCAGGTAACATCAAACTTTATCAAAGTTAACCTGCTTTTCTCTCGCTTTAAAAATCGTGTCTTTCTGCTAAAATAAATAATACTGTTAAAAAATAATGTTTTTGACATTAATTACAATTGCTTTTGTCACATGAGCTTCCTGTTACTGTAGATTAGCTACTGTTTATCTACATACCACAGCAAATACTATAGTAGTAGCATACAACAGTATAAACAGCTCAATTACATTATTCATCAGTAGAACACTAAAAAAGCATCATCTGGATACAGTATTTATAAACTGTCCCAAGCTGTCTCAAAAATGATTCAGACTAAAGCCTTTTAGTGCTTTCCATGCAGCACATGTAATTTGGTTATTGCACAGTAATCGACTTTGTGTTTGTACGGTATGATTCTTATGTATAATAGCTGGTATCACAACCATGGTTAACAGATTTCTCTGTTAAGTCATGTAGCAGCTGTGTACTGTAACCAGGAGTGTCAAAAATATGTGGAACAAATGATAATGTTGGTACTCTTGACTGTGTTTGTGCTGTTGTTGATACCTTAGCTCTGCTATGCTTGAAACAGACGAATAGCAATAGATAGTGAAGTGAAATAGAGTGTCAGAAACAATCAAAACTGCCCGCTGCAGCACCCATCTGTTCTTCTCATTTTTTGATATTTCATGTTTTGTTTTGTTTTTATGTACTTCTTTTTTTGTGGTGAAACTCTGTCGCTTCCTTTCCTGTTGAAGCCCACTTTTAAACCAATAAGCATTTGAACTGCAAACAGCCACTGGGACACATGCTGTGAGGTTTTGAAGGATTTGATGCAAATGTGTTTCTGAAGCCTCTACATAGGATCAATACCCATAATCCATCTCTCCACATCGGCAAATAGCTTTGACACAAATCTGCTGACATAAAAAGTTTGACGCATCACCGACTTTTCCACACAAAATGATCAAGTGCAGCGTACTTCAGCCAGAGACAATATCAGACTGAAAGATTCTAAATATTCCAACAGCAACAGTGGCCTGAGCAAACAGCAGCACCAAAAATCATTCTTAACATGCCTGCCAGACATGAGTGATCCATCCATGCACCCATCTTTTTAACCACTTTGTTGCATTCAGAGAGCATTAGTTCAACAAACTGATCTAATCTTCTCTCTGTATTAGCTCCAGTACCTGCTGTGTAAAATGGACTTCCAGCAAATTAGGATCAAGAATAAAACTGTACTTGAGCATTCTCTGTATCACCAACGATGTTCAACATTATGCTTCAACATGAAATGTGACACATTTTTCCCTCAGCAGAGAATCTGTTTCTTACGTTTCATGTCAGGAAGCATCACTTTATATAATAAGTGTAATTTTTTTTATTCACAGGAACAATGATACACAGTGTTGAAGAGAGGAGCAACATCACTCTGAAATGTTCTCATGATGTTGGAGAATCAGGTGTTCGGAAATGGAGCAAAGACAATGCTGAAATACAACAAGAAAGTATTCGTGTTTCCACTGAGAACCAAACATTGATCATAAAAGCAGCTGAGCTTGCTGACACTGGCCTGTACTACTGTGATGGAAAACCAGCCGCTTATCTGAATGTGACCAAAGGAGGGAGATCTGACCAAGGTGAGAGATGCAAACCCAAAAAGCAATTCATAGGAAAACATTTCAGTGATGAAATGTTTTCCTATGAATTGTGTCCATTAAACATGAAGCATTAGTCAGCAGAGTGTAGCTTAGCATAGCTTAAAGACTGGAAACTGAGGGAACTGTTAGCCTGACTGTGACCACCAGCACGTCTTATGTCTCCAGTGTGGTTCACATAGAAAGACTGCCGCAGAAGAGGAATTGTGATTTTTCATCTATTTATTTTTGGGGGGCCTGCAAATTTTTTTTTTATCTTCAGCCTTTAATTAAAAACTGACTGGAACAGTGCTTTATGAAACAGCTTCATAAAAGAAAGGATTCAAAAACTAGTAGTTTGAAGTTTCTTCCTAGTTTAGCATTTAGTCACAAACCAGACTGCACCACTGGCTGTTTGATGGTCAAGTGCACACATTTGTGCACAAAAAAAGTATTTGGCTCACTGCATTTACTTCCATGTGACATGTTTTCTAGGGCATCCAACAAACAGAGTTGCAGAGGCCCCATTTTAATCTTTATTCAAAGAAACACTGCTTGCTGCCTTATACCTACCATGAGAGTGTTATCAGTGCTTCATTTAAAGGTGTACTCACATAAGCAACAGAGAGTATATTCCAAAATGTCAAAGTCCTCCTTAACAGATAAAAATATGATTAACTAACCAGAAGGTTTTGATACAAATTCTTTGTTTTTCTCTTTTTGTGTTAGTCTTCTCAAATGCAAAAGACTAAGTATCATCTCTTCCTTGTCTCAGCATTAGTGTGGAGGAGTCAGGCGTTTGTGTTCTCACACAGTTCAGTTCTATATGTGTAAAAAATATGTTAAAAAAAAGCTTATGAGGGGCGCTTGGGTGGCTTAGTGGTGAAGCCCGCGACCACATACACACGCCATGTTGCGGTGCGGGCAGTGCGGGTTTGCGTCCCGGCCCATTGCCAATTTGCCCGCATGCCTTCCCCAGTATCTTTCCCCCATTTCCTGTCTCTCTCCACTGTCGCAAAAAGCCGCTGTGGCCAAAAATGCAAAAAAAAAACAAAAACAATTTTTAGTTTAACCTTATATGATAAAATTTTACTTCTGTGCCATACTGATCCAATAGCAAGAAATACAACACGTCCCTCAAAGAAACAAAAGATAGGCCAAATAAGTCACCAACAAACTCCATTAAAAACAAATGCCCTCAAATTGTATTTACTGTACAAGAAAACTGCTGAAATTAAATTGTTTTATTGACAAAAATTCAAAACATAATCAGAAAATGCTTCAACCACAGGAAATGCTGTCCTTTTGTTTCAGTCAAAAAGGTGCAGCAGAGGAAACCAGGCCAGGTTTAACTCTGGGGTCATATGGCATCTGTTACTATAATAGAAGTTGTAGGCATGCAAGTGGTTTGAGGTTGTGAGTAAGCTACTGATGATTAATGGGGACAGATTCTGAATTTGGGTTATTGGTCATTTTTAGACATCCACAAAAAGTACACACAGTTATGGACATCTACAAAAAGAGAGATCATTCACTGCTCTGTAGAGAAACAGTTTGTGTGCAAGCAAATTTAACCTTCTGTCAGAATTTATGTCCATCAACATAACAAAGAGCTAAACAGGCTGAACACATGACAGCTGTGGTGTCTGTACTGCTCTGCTAAACTATATATGCATATATGGTCTCTTTGTCTTAGGCTTTATTAATTTGTGTAAAATAAGTAACATGAGCTTGAGCATGAAGGCTTGGCCTCAGCTCAAAGAAAGAAGAATGCAGAGGGCCTCTTGCAGATCTCTGGCCCTCCATAAAAGGGAATGACCTTACATACATGCAGGAAACAAGCTATACCTGGTTCTCCATAAAATGCTATATGTGGTACAAGGTCAAGGGTCAAGAATGTGGGTGCTGACTATATAACTCTTGCAAGTCCCTTTGTCTCATGAGCTAGGGCGATTAGAGACTTACCCTCTCCCAGGTCGCAAAGGAAAGCGCCTGTTTTGACACTGTCTGTTTCTTTGCAATAAACTTTTGTATATATGCATTAAGACATTTGTCAGCTAGGATTTTTTCCCAAGAACACATTACTGAATACACCTTACAGCAAAGGACAAAAGAGAGTCTGATTACAGTGGCACAGGAGGGTAACAAGACACAGCTGAACCTAATCTAAACAATGAGACAGGAGGAAGTAAAACTCAGAAGACAACACAAGAGAACCAAAATTAGAAAACCCAGTCGAACAGTCGAAACAACCCCCTATGAGCAAGCACTGTGGGACAGTGGGAAGGAAAATCCCCTTTTAACAGGAAGAAACCTCCAGCAGAACCAGGCTCAGGGAGGGGCAGTCATCTGCCGTAGAGGGCAGACTGGATGTTTTTAATTTTAGAAATATTGCACAAATGCAAAAAACACATTTCAAAACATTTCCTTAATATGTGCATTAAAGGACATATCCTGGTCAAAAATGACTCAGAGATTCCTCACAGTGTCACTGGAGGCCAAAGTAATGCCATCCAGAGAAAGTGTCTGGCTAGACACCATGTTTCTAAGATTTGTAGGGTAAAATAAAATAACTTCAGTTTTATCTGAATTTAGAACCAGGAAATTAGAGGTCATCCAGGCCTTTATGTCTTTAAGCTTAACATAAAAATATGTCTGTAAGATGGTTATAAATCATTTTTTCTCTCCATCCATCCATTTTTTCCCACTTATCCGGGGCCGGGTCACGCGGGCAGCAGCCTAAACAAAGAAGCCCAAACCTCCCTCTCCCCAGCCACCTCCACCAGCTCATTTAGGGGGACCCAAAGGCATTCCCGGGCCAGCCAAGAGATATAATCTCTCCAGCATGTCCTGGGTCTGCCCCAGCCTCCCAGTATAACATGCCTGGAACATCTCACCCAAGAGGCCCCCAGTATGCATCCTAGTTAGATGCCTGAACCACCTCAACTGGCTCCTTTTGATGTAGAGGAGCAGCAGCCAAATGACTTTGCTACTCACCCTATCTTTAAGAGAGAGGTCAGCCACCCTTTGCAGGAAACTCATTTCTACTAATTTCTTCTTCGCAATCTCATTCTTTTGGTTACTATCCAAAGTTAATGACCATAGGTGAGGGCAGGGACATAGATTGACCAGTAAATAAACAGCTTTGCTTTCACACTCAGCTCCCTCTTTAACATGGCAGGCTGATCCAGCGTCCACATCACTGCAGACGTAGCCCCAGCTCCAATCCGTCTGCTTAAACATCAATGCAATTTTAAACTAAAATCACGTTGTTCCTCTTGAATCTGGGGTTTGACTAAGGGACAGACCCTCTGTTCCAGCACCCTGGCATAGACCTTACAGGGGAGGCTGAGGAGTGTGTTCCCCTGGTAGTTGGAGCACATCCTCTGGTCTCCCTTCTTAAAGATGGGGAACACCACCCCGGTCTGCCAATCCAGTGGCACAGCCCCAGGTCTCCACGTGATATTGCAGAGGTGTGTCAACCAATACAACCCTACAACATCCAGAGCCTTCAAGAACTCAGGGTGAATCTCATTCACCCCAGGGGCCCTGCTACCACGGAGTTGTTTAACCACCTCACTGACCTCACCCCCAGTGAAGGGCGAGTCATCCCTCTCATCCCCAGACTCTGCTTCCACTACAGAAGGCGTGTCAGTGGGATTAAGGAGGTCCTTGAAGTATTCCTTCTGCTGCCTGACAATGGCCTCAGTTGAAGTCAGCAGCATCCCATCCGCACTATTGACTGTGTGAGTAGAGGACCACTTTCCTCTCCTGAGTCGGCTGAAGGTTTGCCAGAATCGCTTCGAGGCCATCTGAAAGTCTTTTTCCATGGCCCCATCGAACTCCTCCCACAGGCACCAACCACCTTGCAGCCACAGCCCTGAGCAGCATCCTCAACAATGGAGGTGCGGAACATGGTCCATTCGGACTCAGTATCCTCAGCCTCCCTTGGAATGCTGTTGAAGTTCTGCCGGAGATAGGAGTTGAAGATCTTTTGGGCTGGGGCCTCTGCCAGGCATTTCCAGTGCACCCTCACAATACATTTAGGTGCACCAGGTCTGTCCAGCATCCTCCCCCACCACTTGATCCAACTCACCACCAGGTGGTGATCAGTTATCAGCTGACAGCTCAGCTCCTCTCTTTACCAGAGTGTCCAGAACATACAGCCACAGATCTGATGATACGATTACAAAATCTATCATCAACCTGCAACCTAGGGTGTCCTGGTGCCACGTGCACTTATGGACATCCTTATGTTTGAACATTGTGTTATAGACAAACTGTGGTTTGCACAGAAGTCCAATAACAAAATACCATTTGGGTTCAGATCAGGCAGGCCGTTCCTCCCAATCATGCCCCTCCAGGTCTCACTGTCATTGGCCACGTGAGTGTTGTAGTCTCCCAGCAGGACGATGGAGTCACCGGATGGAGCACACCACCCAGTGACTCCAAGAAGGGTGGATACTCATTTGGCGCAAAAGCACAAGCAACAGTCAGGACCCATTCAAGGCCTGAAGGCGCAGGGAAACGACCATCTCATCTACTACAGTCACCTACTGTTGAAAACTCCAATGTACAGGCAGCAAGCTAGGAGGATTAAAGAATACCCACCTCAGCTCTCCAAGGGCAACTTCAGACTGGAACAGAGTCCAGCCCCTCTCCAAGAGACTGGTTCCAGAGCCCAGGCCATGCGTTGAGGTGAGCCCGACTACACTACGACACCTCCTGTGGGTGGTGCGCTTACAGGGAGACGGGCCCATGTCTTCTCTTTGGGTTGTGTCCAGCGGGACACCATGGGTTGGTGTCTAGGCATCAGATGCACTCACTTGAGCTCCCTCCCCAGGCATGGCTCCAGGGTGGGGCCCCGGTAACCCTATCCCGGGCAGGGTAAACAGTTCCCTTAGTGACACTTCCATAGGGGTGTTTGGAATAGTCCCTCACCCAGGAACAATTTTCCTTGGAAGATCCTACCAGGGGGACAAGCTCCCAGACAACATAGCTCCTGGGATCCCTGGGACACACAAACTCCTCCACCACAATAAAGTGGCAATTCACAGAGGAAACCAGGGCTCTATGTCTTTAAGCTCAACATGAACATATGTCTGTGAGATGGTTATAAATAAATTTTCTCTAATGGTTATAATTTTATTTATGAAGTAAATCACAAAGTCGTAAAAGAATACTTTGAGTTATACCAAGGAGATAGGTATTCCTGATTTGAGACGTTTTTTTTCAGAGTAGCAAAAGTATCCAGAGTTGTATGCAGTGAGAATGTAAAACTACTGATGAGATAATCAACCTCAATGGGTTCAGAGTTTAGGTAGCTGTGTTGGCACATGGCACTGAAAAGCATAATAATGAAGAAATTATATCCTTGAACTTAGTTACAACACTTTCAGAAAGGCTTCTACTGTAATAAAATTTATTCCCCACTGCTGTGTAATCTATTAAAGTAAATGTAAATGTTACTAAGAAATGATCAGACAGGAGGGGCCTTTCAGGGAATACTGTTAAGTCTTCAGTTTCTATGCCATAGGTCAGGACAAGATCCAGAGTATGATTAAAGTGGTGGGTGGGCTACATTACATTTTGAGAGATGCCAATTGAATCAAATAATAGATTAAATGCAGTGTTGAGGCTGTCATTTTAAATATCTACATGGATGTTAAAATCACCCACTATAATTATTTTATCTGAACTGAGCACTAAATCAGATAAAAAATCTGAGAAAGACAGAAATGCTGAGTAAAGACCAGGTGGGTGATAGATAACAACAAATAAAAGAGGTTTTTGAATTTTCCAATTAGGGTGGACAAGGCTAAGAGTCAGAGTCTTAAATTAATTAAAACTCTGTCTGGGTCTTTGATTAATTAATAAGCTGGAAGTGAAGATTGCTGCTACTCCTCCTCCTCGACCTGTGCTTCGAGCATTCTGACACTTACTGTGACTCAGGGGTGTTCCTTCATTTAAACTAACATATTCATCCTGCTGTAACCAGGTTTCTGTAAGGCAGAAAAAAATCAATATGTTGATCAATTATTAAATCATTTACTAACAGGGACTTGGAAGAGAGAGACCTAATGTTTAATAATCCAGATTTAATTGTTTTATTGTTTGGTGCTGTTGAGTTGTGTTTTCCTTTTGAATGTAATGCTTAAGTGTCATGGTCCTGGGCCGTCTGTCCAGCGTTTTATGTTTAGGTCTGTCTTCCCTGAGTTTTGTTATTTTTCAGTTGTTTTGATACGTCCCTGTCTCCCCTGCTCCATGGTCTTGTCATGATGTCTTAACCCTGACCTCCTGTGTTTTCATGTTGAGTTTATTCCTAGTGTTGTGACTAGTCTGTGTCTCTGCCCCGTGTCTGTGTGCCAGTCGCCTGTATGTAGTCTGCGTGCACCTTGGTTAGTGACTTCCTGTATTATTTTGACAGTCGTGTGTTCCCTGTGCTTTGTGTTTAGTTTTGCTTCCCGTTGTTAGTTTAATTTGCTTCACCTGTTGCTCCCTGCTGTTTCCTCTTGCCCTGATCAGCCCTTCTGTGTATTTAAGTCCTGCGTTTTCTCTGCCTGTTGTCGAGTCGTTGATGTTTCTGTTTCGGTGTTCCCTTGCGGTGTGTCTCTCTGCTCCTCCTCGGGTTTTGGTTTAGCTTTTCCCAATACAGGTTTGTTTTTGTCTTCTGTTACATCCCAATAAATCACTTTAAGTCCACCCTCTCCCGAGTCCTGCGTTTTGGGGGCTACCCGCTCCAGCCACACAGCTAACCATGACACTTAAGTAATTTTTTGATGGTTTTGGGTTTGTTTTTTGGTGGTCTGGGATCAGGCAGTGTTTTCATGAATATGGAGTTTTGGGGGGATGGCAGGAGGAGAGAAGCTGCAGAGAGGCATGTGAGACTGCACCTCTGTTGGCTGAAGCAGGGTGGCCTAGGTGCAGCTGTGCTGACTTCTTTTTATCATTGTGTGGAGGAGAGCGTCCTGACATCTTCTGTAATTGTCTGGTATGGCAGCTTCTCTGAGGCCACCAAGAAGGCACCGCAAAGAGTGGTTAATATGCCTAAAAATTCCAATTAGTCTGTCTATATAACACAGTGGACAGTTCTCATACCTGGCTATAAATGCAATATGTTTATGGATCAGTGAACTCATAAAGAGCCAGCCCTAAAGACAGTCTTTTACAGGAAAGCACTGGTGAGTTTATTCATCTGTGGCCATAATTTGTAATTTGACCAAATACAGTATCCAATCATGGTTTACAAATCCAAAAATATCATGCAAAATTCTTTATTTCTTTAGTCTTAAGTTTTAGATATTCTATTTTTTATGTGGAATTTATGGATATATTCATATATATAAACATTTAGTTCTGTCAGTCTTTTAAATGTTAATTTTTATGTAGCTATATTCTCTATTGTATACTCAAGGTGTGATGACAACCAGAACAACAACAACAACTACAACAACAACAACAACAACAAGACCATCAACTACTTCTACTCAACAATCAGCAGTAACCTCTACTTCAACAACTGATCCCTCATTAGGTATAAGTCCCACCAAGAATCTCAGGCACGAGTGCAGTTTAACTGATATACAGTGATCCCTCATCGCAGGGGTTACATTCCAGAGACCCCCAGTGATAGGTGAAAATCTGCGAATTAGCAGCATTATATTTATTATATACTTATTTGATTATTTATCTAGTTTTTAATGCTTTATAAGCCTTTCCCACACTCTTATAAACCTATCTCTTACTACACTTGAATGATGAAGATGATGAATTATGTAGCTGTGCAGTACTGATGGCGATGAAGGTGGTGCAATATCTTCAGCCTCGGCCGGTACTTCTATTTCCACTAAAGATGTAGGCATAACTTATCTCGTCATCCGAGCGATGAACATAGTTATGGGGTGTTACAGAAATACCTATATAAATACCTATCCTGAAATATAGTGAAAACTGCGTGAAACAGAACTAGTAATGCTTTTTTTTTTTTTTTTTAAATATGTGATACAGTGAAACCGCAATAAGTGAACCACAGTATATTGTGGGACGACTGTAAATAATTCTCATTCACATGTACACAAGATTAAAATATTATCCAACTCTAGATGACAGTTATGATTGAGGTATGTGTGATACCTCAAAACAAACTCAGCTGTCCTGAATTACATTTTAAAATATTTGTTAATTTAATAAATATTACACCCTGTTAATCATTCTTACTTTGTCCTGTGTTTTCAGAAAACAAACGTGATCTTCTGTTAGGAATTGGTGTCCTTGTTCTCATCCTCATCATCCTCATCATCATCATCTACATTACTTGGAGATGCAGGTCTAACAGGCGAGGTGAGTGAAGTAAAAGGTGAATCTGAACGAGACCGTGCTGTGGTTTAGGTTATTTGTTCATTTGTTTCGACACTTTGTTTCAGCTTCAGCGATGGTCCTGTTTAGTTTCAGTCAGAGGTTCTCTAAATTTGCCATCAAAGCAGGAATTATGTGAGTCTTACTAACAGTGATCTGTTCACAGGAAATGACAAACAGGGCCACGTCTATGAGGAGATAGCAGCTGCAGAACTTAAAGTTATAAATGGTGAGAAATGAGGAACAAAGCTCCTTCTTCCTGCTGTGGATGAGACTGATCTGCATACATTCATATGCCGTGTTACAGAGTTACACCACTGAACAGGTTCACTATAGCTGCTTGTAGTGTCCAGTGGGTAGATATTAGTGATCAATCCAATAACAGAGCAAGAGCAAAATCTGATGAGATTATTTCCTGCTAATAGTTTGAATTCATTCAGCGTTCTTTCTCAGGATCTGGACTCAGATCTGCAGACTGCGTGACAGACCTTCCAGGTAAATGAGAGTATCTGGGTGTTTTTTATGCTGACACACTGAATGAATGAGCCACCCTTGGTTGTTTAAGTACTTTAAATGAGGATAAGTCTTCAAACAGTGACCACAGTGAAATTCCATACAGTGAAGAAATTAAAACCTGGAGAAAATTAGCAGATCGTGAATGCTTTCAGAGATAATTTTACTAGATCGTCTTTTGTTTGTTTGGTAATTTAGCCTGGTGTATGGGTTGTTTATGACTACTCAGAGAGATAACCATCTTTGAGTTTTATATTAATCAAACTAAACTCACAATTCACAATACCCGACAACATCATTATTCACTTCTCAGTCTATAAGTGCTGGCATTGCAGTGGAGCATATCAGCCAAAGTTTAGCTTTCAAAATCCACTTTTCTTTGGTTGTGGGGAAGCAACCAGACAAACTACTGTCACCACAGCCGTGAGATGCTATCGTAGCATCTCACGGCTGTGGTGACAGAGTTTTAAAATATGAAAGAAACTCTGAAAAACAAAGTTGGCAGGTGTGATGTAAGCAGCTGAGCTCCAGGTGTGCCCACACTGATGTCTCTAGCTTTCTGAAGCAAGTTCAAAAAAATCTAACTGGGTGCTAAAATGTGCCATATCAAAATGATATAAAAAGCTTACTGAGACTTTTTTGTTGAATGTTTTGACAGGCACATCAGACCAAAATGATGTCACATACGCGACCATCCCTGATGTGCCTCAGACTGGAAATAAGAGCGGTAAAACCTGAGCTGCAGCAGACCTTCACAGTCACAGAATTTAACCCAAAGTTCTGCTGATATTGCCTCTGCATTAATACTCTATTGAATCAAAATATTTCTTTTACAGGTTCTCCCTATTCCTTGATTGTTTCCCCTTTTCATGCTGGAAATAATAAAGGTAACTTGAATTATTAACATTGTACTAAAAGTGCAACACAAGTTGTTTCTGGATAATATAAAACATGGTGTAAATATCTGTACCCTGTATGATGGAAAGAAAAAAGCAAAAATGTTGACTTGGTGTGTTCAGTAGCTTAAAAAAAACTGAAAGTTGGATCTGATGAAGACTGTATATTGAATGTTTTGACAGGTGTATCAAACCAAAATGATCCCACGTATGCGACCATCCCCGATCTGCCACTGACTGGAAACAAGAGCGGTAATGCTTCAGCTACCAGCTTCTCCTTTATTAAAATTAGTTGAAATACTGAAAATGGTCAGCTTCAGTGTGTCTGCAGAGGCAGTGCGGCCCCACCTTTGGTTTATGGAGGTTGGTTTTGAGTTATATTCACACTCCCCTCCAAAAGTATTGGAACCGTGAGGCCGGTCTCTTTATTTTTGCTGTAGACTTAAAACATGAATATGAGGAAAAAAGGTCAACATCTCAGCATTCATTTCCAGGTATTTACATCTGGATCTGAATCACAGTTCAGAAGAAGCCATCTGAAGCTTCCCATTTTTCTTGTACCAAGAAAATGTATACACAGTTTAAAGGAACATTTCAAAGAAAATGTAAATGAATATTTTATTTAATAGTTTGTTAAACTTTTCAAAATTGCAAATTAATGAGCTTAATTTTTTTTTTTATTTCTGTAGGCGTGAATCTGAGAGTATTTGGATAGTTTTAAGTTCATCTGAAGTGAATAATCAGACTCAGAATATTTAATGTTTTTGAAGTACTTGTTTAATGAACTTTTCTTGGTTTAAATAATGCAGGGCTCTTACCTGACACAGTGAGCACAGGTGGGCTGCAGTAATGTTAATGATGATGATCTGTTGCTCTCTTTCTAATGCATTATTTAATTGTTTATTATTTGGTTGATCCACTGTTTATTAATTGATTTACTGGAGTTTACCTTTAAACATTTGTCCTTTATTCACTGAGTAAAAATAATCCCTAACAATGAGCACGTAATTTTACATGATCTAATTCTACATACGCCAAAGTTTTTTTTTTACTCTTTACTCCTCCATTCACACAACTAGTTCAGATTTACGATAGTTGTAATTTTCACTTACATCACGCAGTAAATAATAAAAATTTGGTGATTCTGATCTTTGGGGGGATTTTTTTTTTCTTGATCCACAGGTTCATCCCAGCCGACTGACCACACGTATTTCTTACTGGAGAAACCCAAATTTACAAGAAGCAATCCCAGCCAGTAAAGTTTGATCTGAGCTTTTTGCTGCTGTTAGGCACCATCTCACTTTGGAAAAGGTGATTATTGGAAAATATTGTATATACTGTATATGTTGTCAGCTTTTTTGTGTCATTCTGAAAAGACAACAGCTCAAAAAGTTTTGAATGAAATCTGATCAGAATCTGTGGGGTGTAGAGGTCAAAGGTCATGTTTACAGTCTATTAAAATCTGGCTTACATCCACCAAGGTCTCCAAAGTCAACTTCAAGATTTATTTGTCCAAAATGGGGGGGGGGGGGGGGGGGGGCTTGTGATCAGGAATGTTTTCACTTCATGTTTGTTTCAAAACATTTCAATGAATTTTACTAAATAATGCAATGAATCACACACATTTACTCAAAATTATGTCATTATGTCAAAATGGATTTCAACAGGGAAAATAAATACAACCCTGCACTTTTACTGCACTACAAACTTCTTAAAGTACATTTAAAGAGAGCAAAGAGAACAAAATGAATATGTACAAAATGCAATATTAAAAAGGAAATATTGCCCAGAGGGGGCGCTGCCTTGGTGGAGGTGCTTAATAATAATGAAAATGAAGGAAATAAAAACTTGCCTTTTAAAGTTTTGGTAGAAAGTCTGTTTCCACAGTTTAGTCATGACATTTATAGTTTTATTGTCTGCAGGAGAATTATGCAACAGAGGTTTAACTTAAAGGTAGAAAACAGCTTTTTAAACCCAACAGATCAATTTCTAGATTTCTAGCTGATCGAAACTCAGCACGTTTTAGGATTTTCATATTGTGTTTTCCATTTTTACTTCACGTTTTGCTGACAGTAGTTTTATAATGTGAAACAAATTTAAATGTGAGCTGATTTAATGGATTCTAGACAAAATTTTAAATCAAAGGACAGACCAGAAAATCTTCTAAGAGCTGCTGAACACAGTGACTGTTTGAGCATAATTTACTCTCCCAGCAGCACCACCTAGTGGTGACTGTGACCAAGCCTCAAACTCCCAGGCTGCAGTTTCTTGAGGCTGTCTCCAAAATGAGATTCCATGTTAAAAAGATTATAAGCATGTTCCTGAAACACACTCATGGTGTCCGTTGCTTTCACCCTCTGCTTTCTCTCTCTCTCTCTCTCACACACACACACACACACACACACACACACACACACACACACACACACACACACACACACACACGCATCTCACTGAACCCTGCACCCTCAGCTTCACCGATGCATCTGAATCCATACTAGAATCTTTATCATTATTTAACATGTTTGTCCAAATAAATTGCTAATTGGCATTCAGAGCTGTCTCGTCTCCCTTTGTGTCACTGACCATGAGCAGGTGAGTTTTCATTTGATTTAAATGATTTTGAATGTGCATGTGGTGTCACAAAGATGCTTCATTTAGAACAAAACAAAAACAAAAGAATCAGAATCAGAATCAGAATCTTTATTGTCATTGTACACAGAAGTTGCACAACGAAATTTAAAATGCATTCCTTTTCTAGGTGCCTCAGACAATAAATAATAAAATAATAAAAATATGAGTGATAAAAATGATTACTAAAATACAGGGCACAATAGTAAGTTAAGATGAATCTAGCCCCAATACACACACCAACGCACGCACACAGTCAGCACTACCACCCCACATCACTGTCCAAACCACACAGAGTTCAGTTCAATGATAGCCCTGGCATAAAAGCTGTTCCTCAGTCTGTTTGTTCTGGCCTTCATTGTCCTGAAACGTCTGCCTGATGGCAGTAGCTGAAACAAGGAGTGTCCAGGGAGTGAGGGGTCCTGGAGGATGTTCTGTGCCCTCCTCTGGCAGCGGGCATTGAACAGTTCCTGGAGGGAGGGCAGGGGACAGCCTATGATCTTTTGAGCCGTGTTGATGATTCGCTGGAGTGTTTTCCTGTCTGCTGCTGTGCAGCTGTTGAACCACACGCACAGACAGTAGGTCAGGATGCTCTCTACACAGCAACGGTAGAAGGACACCAGCAGATTCTGGGTCAGATAGTTGCTCCTAAGAACCCTCAGGAAATGCAGTCTCTGTTGGGCCTTCCTGACAATGCTGGTCGTATTGATACTCCAGGTCAAATCATCCTGCAGATGTACTCCCAGGAACCTAAAATCTGAAACCAGCTCCACTTCATCCCCCTCGATGAACAGAGGTTGAATGACATGTGTTGTCCTCCTAAAGTCTACTACCATCTCCTTTGTCTTAGTGGTGTTCAGGATCAAGTTATTCTCACTGCACCACCTTGACAGCCGCTGCACCTCGTCCCGGTATGCTGACTCATCCCCGCCTGATATGAGCCCCACCACAGTGGTGTCATCCGCAAACTTAATGATGCAGTTACTGGCATGTATGGAGGTGCAGTCATGTGTGTAGAGGGTGAAGAGTAGGGGACTCAGCACACAGCCCTGTGGAGAGCCGGTGCTGAGGCTGATGGCTGAAGAGAGGTGGGGACCTACTCTTACCCTCTGGGAACGGTCTGTCAGGAAGTCCTTGATCCAAAGACAGGTGGAGCGTGGTATCCCCAGATCTGACAGTTTAGTCACCAGTCTGCCAGGAAGGATGGTGTTAAACGCCGAGCTGAAGTCCACAAAGAGCAGCCGAGCGTAGTTCCCCCCCTGCTCCAGGTGAGAGAAGGCAGAGTGGAGGGCCGTGGCAATGGCGTCCTCTGTGGACCGGTTGGCTCTGTAGGCAAACTGGTGGGGGTCTAGTCTGGGAGAGAGACTGGAGATGACGTGAGCCCGGACAAGCTTTTCAAAGCACTTCATAACAATTGGTGTTAGTGCTACTGGCCTGTAGTCATTCAAACCTCTGATAGTGTTCTTCTTGGGGATGGGGACGATAATGGAGGACTTCAGGCAGGAAGGGACAGCAGCCTGGCTCAGGGACTGGTTAAAAATGCTGGTAAAAATACCAGCCAGCTGAGCCGCACAGACCTTCAGTATCCGTCCAGAGACACCATCGGGCCCCACAGCTTTCCTGGGGTTCACAGTTTCCAGCATACGCCTCACCTCTTGCTCTTGCAGCCTGAGGATGCTGCTGCTGCCTGCTGAGGGATGTTGGATGGCTGTCTCTGATTGCTGTACCTCAAAGCGTGCAAAGAAGCTGTTCAGCTCCTCTGCCAGATTGATGTTACGCTGATCAACTAACAGGCTGGGTTTGTAGTTCAAAATATGCCGAACCCCTTGCCACACCTGCCTGAAGTCGTGGCTCTGGAAACAGTCCTCAATCCTCCTCTTATACACAGCCTTGGCCTCCCTGATGCCCCTCTTCAGGTTGGCTCTGGCAGCGCTGTAAAGCGCCCCATCACCAGCTCTGAAGGCGATGTTCCTTTCTCTGAGTAAGCTCTGCACCTTTCCATTCATCCATGGCTTTCTATTTGGAAAAACCTGGATATTCTTGTCCACAGTTACAGTGTCGGTGCAGAACTTGATGTAGTCCAGAACAGCCGAGGTATACTGCTCCAGGTCCTGGTGCTTGAATACGTCCCAGTCAGTTGTTTCAAAGCAGTCCTGCAGCTGTTGAGAGGCACCTTCAGGCCAGGTCTGAACAGTCTTAGATGTAGAAAGAGCAGTTTTGCTGAGGGGGGTGTATGCTGGAATCATAAGCAGGGACAGATGGTCTGACTGGCCCAGATGTGGCAGTGGCACAGCCCTGAAACCCAGCTTGATGTTAGAGTAGACTTTATCCAGTGTGCTGTTCCCTCTTGTAGGGCATTTAACATGCTGATGGAACTTGGGTAGAACAGTCTTTAAATCGACATGGTTAAAGTCTCCTGCAATGATGTGTACAGCCTCAGGATATCTGCTCTGTTGACTGCAAACCGTGTCATGTAAGAGACTAACAGCCGAGTTAGCATTAGCATCAGGGGGAAGATAAACAACAGTGATCAAAACAGCTGTAAACTCACGGGGCAGATAGATGGGCCTGCATTTAACAGTCATGTACTCCAGGTCCGGAGAGCAGTGGCTGTTCACAGTCATACTGTCTGTACACCAGCTGTTGTTTACATACAAGCACACACCCCCTCCTCTGCTCTTACCGGAGGTCCGCATTCTGTCATGCCGGTGCGTTGTCCTGCCGGCTAGCTCGATGGCTGCATCAGGAATGGATGAATGAAGCCAGGTCTCAGTGAAGAGCAAAACGCAGCAGTCCTTCACGGTCCTGTTTGTAGCCACCAGCAGTCTCAACTCATCCATTTTATTCGGGAGTGATCTTACATTGGCGAGGAAAACACTGGGTAACGGAGGTCTATGAGGCCGTTTACGTAGCCTCTCCAAAACGCCAGCTCTGCCGCCTCTTTTCTGCCTCCTTTCTCTGCGCCGTCTCCGTCTGCGACCCCCCCTCACAGGGATGATGAACCACAAAGAGCCAGGTGGTCTGGCGATGTCCACCGGGATGTTGTGAGAGTGGAGGAAGTCAGCCATAACCGCCTGCTCACTTTGTGCTCCTATATGTAGGAGTTCGTGCCGTCTGTATGTTATAATGTCCGCCCGACATAATGGTGATGTGTTGAGCCACAGTTGAAGCACACATAACAACATACACAATTTCACAGAGCACCGAAAAGGAGAGCACTGAGCCGCTGCGACTATGCGCGCCGCCATCTATAAACAATTAAAAGAGTAGTTGTAAACCAGCTAACTGATCATCTGCAGAGGAACGGTTTATCTGAAGAGTTTCAGTCAGGTTTCAGAATTCCTCACAGTACAGAAACAGCATTAGTGAAGGTTACAGATGATCTTCTCATGGCCTCTGACAGTGGACTCATCTCAGTGCAGTGACCATGACCTTTTATTACAGAGATTAGAGCATCCCATAGGTATTAAAATGTTCTGCACTACAGTGGTTTGAATCATTTATCTCATAGACTCCAATTTGTTCATGTAAGTGGGGAGCCTTCTTCACACACTAAAGGTTAATTATGGAGTTCCACAGGGTTCTGTGCTAGGACCAATTTTATTTACATTATACATGCTTCCCTTAGGCAGTATTATTAGAAAGCACTGCATCAATTTTCACTGTTGTGCAGATGATACTCAGCTTTATCTATCCATGAAGCCAAGATGACACACAATTAGTTAACCTGCAGGAATGGTGTGTAGCCAGATACTTACTCTGGATGGCATCACTTTGGCCTCCAGTAACACTGTGAGAAATCTTGGAGTCATTTTTGACCAGGATATGTCCTTCAATGCACATATTAAACAAATATGTAGGACCGTTTTTTTGCATTTGTGCAATATTTCTAAAATTAGAAACATCCTTTCTCAGAGTGATGCTGAAAAGCTAATTCATGCATTTATTACTTCTAGGGTGGACTATTGTAATTCATTATTATCAGGCTGTCCTAAAAGCTCCCTGAAAAGCCTTCAGCTGATCCAAAATGCTGCAGCTAGAGTACTGACAGGGACTAGAAAGAGAGAGCAGATTTCTCCCATATTGGCTTCTCTTCATTGGCTCCCTGTTAAATCTAGAATAGAATTTAAAATTCTTCTCCTCACATACAAGGTCTTGAATAATCAGGCCCCGTCTTATCTCAAAGACCTCATAGTCCCATATCACCCCAACAGAGCACTTCACTCTCAGACTGCTGGCTTACTTGTGGTTCCTAGGATACTTAAGAGTAGAATGGGAGGCAGAGCCTTCAGCTTTCAGGCCCCTCTTCTGTGGAACCAGCTCCCAGCTTGGATTCAGGAGACAGACACCCTCTCTATTTTTAAGATTAGCCTTAAAACTTTCCTTTATGATGAATCTTATAGTTAGGGTTAAATTCAGATCGCACTGCCGTTGTGTCTCTCACCACTCCTTGGAACCCGCTGGCACCTGGCTGAGGAGATCCAGCTTCCCTCCTTTCTCTCACCTGGTCTTCGCAGGGTGGTGTGAACCCACGGAGCCTCCGGCCATGGCTGACCTCCATTGCCCTGGTTAATAAGTCTTCATATTGAAGGATTTCTTCACCTCTCATAAGCTAGATTTCCTCTTTGTGACAGAAACCTGGCTGAGTGTCTCTGAGTTCAGCTCAGTGAATTTTCAAGTTATTGAATTATTTTTTTATTGAGTTTTTGGTTGAAATAATGCCAGAATGATGAGGTTTTCATTCTTGGCAATATTCAATTTCAATTCAATTCAATTCAATTCAATTCAATTTTATTTATATAGCGCCAAATCACAACAAACTGTCGCCTCAAGGCGCTTTGTATTGTGGGTAAAGACCCTACAATAATACAGAGAAAACCCAACAGTCAAAACAACCCCCTATGAGCAAGCACTTGGCGACAGTGGGAAGGAAAAACTCCCTTTTAACAGGAAGAAACCTCCAGCAGAACCAGGCTCAGGGAGGGGCAGTCATCTGCCGCGACCGGTTGGGCTGAGGGGAGAGAAAGACATGCTGTGGAAGAGAGCCAGAGATTAATAATTAATGATTAAATGCAGAGTGGAGTATAAACAAAGTAAATAAGTTGAATGAGAAACAGTGCATTATGTGAACCCCCCAGCAGACTAGGCCTATAGCAGCATAACTAAGGGATGGTTCAGGGTCACCTGATCCAGCCCTAACTATAAGCTTTATCATAAAGGAAAGTTTTAAGCCTAATCTTAAAAATAGAGAGGGTGTCTGTCTCCCGAATCCAAGCTGGAAGCTGGTTCCACAGAAGAGGCGCCTGAAAGCTGAAGGCTCTGCCTCCCATTCTACTCTTAAGTATCCTAGGAACCACAAGTAAGCCAGCAGTCTGAGAGCGAAGTGCTCTGTTGGGGTGATATGGGACTATGAGGTCTTTGAGATAAGATGGTGCCTGATTATTCAAGACTTTGTAGGTGAGGAGAAGAATTTTAAATTCTATTCTAGATTTAACAGGGAGCCAATGAAGAGAAGCCAATATGGGAGAAATATGCTCTCTTTCTAGTCCCTGTCAGTACTCTAGCTGCAGCATTTTGGATCAGCTGAAGGCTTTTCAGAAAGCTTTTAGGACAGCCTGATAATAATGAATTACAATAATCCAGCCTAGAAGTAATAAATGCATGAATTAGCTTTTCAGCATCACTCTGAGAAAGGATGTTTCTAATTTTAGAAATATTGCGCAAATGCAAAAAAGCGGTCCTACATATTTGTTTAATATGTGCATTGAAGGTCATATCCTGGTCAAAAATGACTCCAAGATTTCTCACAGTGTTACTGGAGGCCAAAGTAATGCCATCCAGAGTAAGTATCTGGTTAGACACCATGTTTCTAAGATTTGTGGGGCCGAGAACAAGAATTTCAGTTTGATCTGAATTTAGAAGCAGGAAATTAGAGGTCATCCAGGCCTTAATATCTTTAAGACATTCCTGCAGTTTAACTAATTGATGTGTGTCATCTGGCTTCATTGATAGGTAAAGCTCAGTATCATCTGCATAACAATGAAAATTGATGCAGTGCTTTCTAATAATACTGCCTAAGGGAAGCATGTATAATGTAAATAAAATTGGTCCTAGCACAGAACCCTGTGGAACTCCATAATTAACCTTTAGTGTGTGAAGAAGACTCCCCATTTACATGAACAAATTGGAGCCTATTAGATAAATATGATTCAAACCACTGCAGTGCAGTACCTTTAATACCTATAGCAAGCTCTAATCTCTGTAATAAAATGTTATGGTCAACAGTATCAAAAGCTGCACTGAGGTCCAACAGGACAAGAACAGAGATGAGTCCACTGTCAGAGGCTGTAAGAAGATCATTTGTAACCTTCACTAATGCTGTTTCTGTACTGTGATGAATTCTGAAACCTGACTGAAACTCTTCAAATAAACCGTTCCTCTGCAGATGATCAGTGAGCTGTTTTACAACTACTCTTTCAAGAGTCTTTGAGAGAAAAGGAAGGTTGGAGATTGGCCTATAATTAGCTAAGACAGCTGGGTCAGTGATGGCTTTTTAAGCAGAGGTTTAATTACAGCCACCTTGAAGGTCTGTGGTACATAGCCAACTAATAAAGACTGATTGATCATTTTTAAGATTGAAGCATCAATAATTGGAAAGACTTCTTTGAACAGTCTAGTAGGAATGGGATCTAATAAACATGTTGCTGGTTTGGAGGAAGTAACTATTGAAGTTAACTCTGAAAGATCAACTGGAGCAAAAGAGTCTAAACAAATACCAGCAGTGCTGAAAGCAGCCGAATATGAAGAATAATCTTTGAGATGGTTATGAATAATTTTTTCTCTAATGTCTAAAATTTTATTTGTAAAGAAATCCATGAAGTCACTACTAGTTAACGTGAAAGGAATACTTGGCTCTACAGAGCTCTGACTCTTTGTCAGCCTGGCTACAGTGCTGAAAAGAAACCTGGGGTTGTTCTTATTTTCTTCAATTAATGATGAATAGTAAGATGTCCTAGCTTTACGGAGGGCTTTTTTATAGAGCAACAAACTCTTTTTCCAGGCTAAATGAGCATCTTCTTATTTAGTGAGACTCCATTCCCTCTCCAGCTTTCGGGTTATCTGCTTTAAGCTGTGCGTTTGTGAATTATACCACGGAGTCAGGCACTTCTGATTTGAAGCTTTCCTTTTCAGAGGAGCCACAGTATCCAAAGTTATACGCAGTGAGGATGTAAAACTATTGACGAGATAATCGACCTCACTGGGAGCAGAGTTTAGGTAGCTGCTCTGCACTGTGTTGGCACTGAAGAGCATAACAATGAAGGAATTAGATCCTTAAACTTAGTTACAGCACTTTCAGAAAGACTTCTACTGTAATAAAACTTATTCCCCACTGCTGTGTAATCCATTAAAGTAAATGTAAATGTTACTAAGAAATGATCAGACAGGAGGGGGCTTTCAGGGAATACTGTTAGGTCTTCAGTTTCTATGCCATATGTTAGGACAAGATCCAGAGTATGATTAAAGTGGTGGGTGGGCTCCTTTACATTTTGAGTGAAGCCAATTGAATCTAACAATAGATTAAATGCAGTGTTGAGGCTGTCATTCTCAGCATCTACATGGATGTTAAAATATGAATATTCATGTGTGCTGTCTTACTAACCCACTGAGAAGGGACTATTTAAACCTACTCAATACTTTTAACCTTTTGCAGAGTGTCACGGGTCCCACACACGGACACTGTCAGTCTGGTTTTGTCATATGGTTTACCTGTTTTATCATTAAAATTTATGATGTTTATTCTGATCTGTTTTATTTTAAACTTATTCTCCTTCTCGCCCTCATCTAAACCCTCCACTGCTGCTCAGGTTTCTGTTGCCTTTGCGGTTGATTCAGAGCGCTCAGCTTGTGTTGACACCGAGGTGGTGACTCCTGAATTTCTCTCCATTTGTCAAAACATTTCATATGTAGGAAAACATTTGTCATTAGAGATATATTGAGAAAGAGAATTTATTTTAAGAAAGCTGAGTTTCCTCTTCTCAGCCCACACAGAGAATGAACTCTTTCCTGTGTGCAGAATCAATTCAGTGTGTCAGGATGAGGCTGAGCATCTAATGCTGCCTGTTAGCAGCTCTTCTGGGCACTAATGTCACAGCAGGTAATGAGATTTATTTCCTGACTCTCTCACCTGTTATGAAATGCCACACCTTTGTTTCTAGAATCATCCAACATTGATATGTTTATGTTCATATAGACCACAAAATAATTGATGGTTCTGGCTACGATGATGCAACAAAACAGTTTTTCTTCTGCAGATTTAATTTATGAAATTGCAGAGGAGAAGCAGACCATCACTCTGCCCTGTCCTCACTCTGTGGCGCTTATGGTGACGTGGAGCAGGGAGAGTGAAGGAAGGAAAGTTGACATACTTACAGTTGATGGTGACGGAGACAAAAAAACACATCAGTGATCCAGGCAGATGATACAGTTCACAGGCAGACGGGTCACTGATCATCCTCAAAGCTTCTGTCTCAGACTCAGGAAGATACTTCTGTAACAATCAGAATCAGAATCAGAATCAGAAGGTTTTATTGCCATATGGGTGAACAGGTTCACAGCATTAGGAAATTGCTGCGGTACTTCGTGCTTACAGAAAGAAACAAATAAGTATAAAAACTATAAGACAATATACAAGTATACAAATTGCAAATATACAGAGATATTAGAGCTATAACTATAGCACAATATTACAAAATTACAAAATATACAGTGCAGAGACTAATTAAAAGATAGAAGAATGTAGACTATATTCCACTAATATGTACATCAGTGCAGTCAGACAGGTGCATAGACATAGGGTCATCAGCGTTTGTGGAGGGTGGTGGTAGTAACAGTCTTAGGGTAATTGTTCATGAGTCCAACAGCAGAGGGGAAGAAACTGTTCTTATGGCGGGAGGTTCTGGTCCGTATGGACCGTAGCCTCCTGCCTGAGGGGAGAGGGTCAAAAAGTCTGTGCCCAGGGTGAGAGTGGTCGGCTGTGATCCGACCTGCACGCCCCAGTGTCCTGGAGGTGTACAGGTCCTGGAGAGATGGGAGGTTACAGCCAATCACCTTCTCAGCAGAGTGCACAACGCGCTGTAGTCTCTGTTTGTCCCTAGTGGTGGCTCCAGCGTACCACACAGTGATGGAGGAGGTGAGGATGGACTCAATGATGGCAGTATAGAACTGCACCATGGTCCTTGCTGGCAAGTTGAATTTCTTCAACTGCCGCAGGAAGTACATCCTCTGCTGGGCCTTTTTGATGACAGAGGTGATGGTGGGCTCCCACTTGAGGTCCTGGGTGATGGTAGTTCCCAGGAAGCGAGAAGAGTCCACTGTGGTGATGGGGGTGTCAGTCAGGATGATGGAGGGTAGAGGGGCTGTGTGCTTCCTAAAGTCCACTATAATCTCCACTGTCTTCTGGGCGTTCAGTACCAGGTTATTGTGGCTGCACCAGGACGCCAGACGTTTGACCTCCATCCTGTAGGCCGACTCGTCCCCGTCTGAGATGAGTCCGATGAGAGTCATGTCGTCTGCAAACTTAATAAGCTTGACAGACTGGTGGTCAGAGGTGCAGCAGTTGGTATACAGGGAGAAGAGCAGAGGAGAGAGGACACAGCCCTGAGGAGTGCCAGTGCTGATGGTCCGGGAGTCCGAGACATTCTTCCCCAGCCTCACGTGCTGCTTCCTGTTCATCAGGAAGTCAGTGATCCACCTGCAGATGGGATCAGGCACGTTCATCTGGGACAGCTTTTCTTGGAGGAGATCAGGGATGATGGTGTTGAAGGCAGAGCTGAAGTCCACAAACAGGAGGAGCTGTGGAGCTGTGGAGCGTACAGTGATCCCATCAGGTAACATCTTCATTCCCTGATGGTGATTTAATGCCCAGCAACACCTCCTAAACTATCTCCTTAATAAAGTCCACATAGATAGTAAAACTCTAAAGTCCTGACATTTCTTTCTGAGTAGTGGTTGAACAGAGGAGACATTCTCAGAAGGTTGTGCTGAACAGCTGATAATGATGATGTGAAACACTCACTATGTCACAATGGGCTGTTTGGTAGCCAGGAGATGCAAGACTCGAGAACAGGGTAAACTTCAGTTTTATTTGCTGACAGAACAGAACTTACAGAGCTGGATGGAACCAGCAGCACAAACTAGGAAAACCTACGTAACTAGAACACAGACCAACAGAGGAACACACAGAGAACAAGGAGCCATAGACAACAACACAACAAAGGACAGATACACAAGGGGTGACGAGAGGAGAGTGGAAACAGCTGGGCAGAACAGCTGAGCTCAGGGGAAGCAAAAGTAAACACACTGCACACGATACAAGACATTATCAAAATAAGTCAGGAAGCTGCAACACAGCGACAAAGACTAAGACACGTGAACCTGACATAATGATCAAACACACAAGAGAGACTGACATATGGAAATACAAAACACCACCTCAACTTGAAACACAAACAAATCCAAAAAACAATAATAACCAGGAATCTAAACAAAGAGACATGGCAGAAAAAACTTAAACAGAACTACACAAACAAACAAACAAAAAAAGCCCAGGACCATGACATACTTGCTGTCTTTAAATTTCTGCACACAGGAACTAAAATACTCAGCGCTGCAGTAAGAAGCAACATCACTCTGAAATGCCCTGCAGATGTTTCTGGGTCCCAAATTCCAACATGGATCAGAGGGAATGATGGAGAAAACGTGACCGTTTTCAGTCAGAGTCAGAAGGAGGAGCGCGCTCAGTATTCACCAGAGGAGAAAGAGCTGATTTTAACAGATGTTCACCTCAGTGACTCTGGACTGTACATCTGTGCTGGGAAACCAGCAGCTTATCTCAATGTGACCAAAGGCCCAGATGAGACATCAGAGAAAGGTGAGACACAAGCCAACACTCATCTTCATCAGCAGCAGCTGCAGCAGATGTATCAGCAGCAGATATTGTTTTTAAAGGACAGCTTATTATGGCTAATGCATTTGAAATGTCTCTAACAATGAAACTAAAGGCTTGTTGTGGAATGAACTATCACAGTGTGTCTGCAGAGCTTCAGATTAAAATGCATAAAAGATCATTTCAGTTTATTTTAGTATGGAGGGTTTCCCATTTCCAACTGGCTGCTGTGTAACACATGCCAGTTGTACAAAGAATAACTAAACATATTCTCATATAAATAAATGTTCTATTTTTAATATTTATATTTAAAAAATAATGAATTCGAGAAATCTAAAACTTAAAATAATGTTCAAGAAGAATTTCCCTCAAATATGGTGACAAAAATCATCCACATTGCTGACAAGCAGTGTGAGCTCAGTTTAATTATTCGGCTCACAGTAGTTAGTGCTTCTGCACAGTCGTGGTAACCAGCACAGCTGAGGAGGACCCTAAGCGGGCGGGCCTGTGCGGGTCAGACTAAGAGGTCATTTCAGCTTGTGTGGTTGTGCGCTCACAGTCAGCTCTCCTAATGTGTGGTGAGTTCACGGATCCAAATGTATCTCCTGCTTTGCCTCTGCAGTCTAACACAGATACTTTTAGCACTTTTATAACTGTGGCTACATTTCTCTGTGAGTGTTTTAGGTGCATATGGTAGTAATTATGCACAGTGTGTGTAAGTGAAAGCACTTTTTTTGGCCCTGTCAAAGATGGTTGCCCGTCTAGTCCACAAGGTTTCCTGCTGATCCAGCAGCCATGTGACTGGATTTAGTTCTTGGGTCTGAAGGATTGTTTCTGGTTATTTGGGAGATGTAACGTCATGTCTCTGTGAGCTGCATTACTTTTTAACTGTTTTTTCTTCCAGGTGCTCTGCAGCTCCTTTTGGTTCTTGGAGTTGTCATCCCCCTCCTCCTCATCATTTTCATCATCCTCTTCATCACCTGGGCGTGCAGATGTAAAAGAAGAGGTGAACGAAGAAACGGTCCAGTTTGTCACAGATCATCAAAACTAATGATGGTGTCTTTCAAAATGAGCGTTTCACTGCTGTGCACATCCTGACCTGTTCATTGGTAACTGAATCAATCGTTTTGATTTATCGTTTTGTTTGACAGAAAGAAGTGAACAAATTGTCTATGCTGAGATACCGGATCAATTGATAAATGAAGCTAAACAAGGTAATCTATTTCTCTTATAAATGGACACAGTTGCGTTCTGGCCGGCAGGCTAAACATGATTTTAGATCATTTTTAGCCTTGTTTAGACATGAAGATATGCTTTATACTTTATTTATACAGATAATCATGTATTAATTCCATTCAAATGTGCTGCAAAATTAGAATTTCCAGACAATTAGCAGCACTCTCACCAGTATTAGGATTCCCTGTGTTAAATACACAATTCACACAGTTATTTGTTATCATTTCAGCAGAAAACAATCGTTTACATGGAATATTACATGCATTATTCTTTTTATTGAGGCACCCAGCCAAAATTAACAAATAAAACGTTTCAAAGACTCCGTCCTGAGTTTCTTCTCACAGACACACAACACACTACACACCGAAGCCAGTGTGTCAAACCTCCGTTTTTTTCCAATGCCAGCAGGGGTCAAGTCATCTCACTGAAAATGAGTTACATTCACTGGACACTTTATTAGGTACACCGTGCTGGTACAGGGTCAGACCCCCTTTTGCACTCAGAGCTGCTTTAATTCTTCATGGCACAGATTCAATAAGGTGCTGGAAACATTCCTCAGAGATTTTGGTTCAAACCAGGAAACATTTCTCCAATCCTCTATTGTCTAGTTTTTGTATGCCTGTGTGAATTTTAGCCTCAGTTTCCTATTCTTCAATACCCGCCTACCATCTGTTTAACATCATGTGGAGATCTTGGGCCGTGCCAATGAATAAGCAGCAGAAAATGGAATGAGGGATGGATGGGAATTTACCAAAAAAGTGGGTTTGTCAGTTATAGCCTAAATTTCTTTCTGTTCTCAAACAAAAACACTAAACTCAAACTCAGGCTCTGACCTTCTGGTTTCTTTACCGGGACAAAAACATGTTTTACCTTTCAGGTAGATCATACCGAGATGATCTTACATACTCTGTCATTAACTAGCTCTGGGAAGCTAAATGGGGAGACCCTGAACTAGGTGGCTGTAGCTCAGGAGGTAGAGCAGGTCACTTACTGATTGGAAAGTCGGCGGTTCGATTCCTGCCAATGTATCCTTGGGCAAGATACTTAACCCCAAGTTGCTCTCCGATGCAACCGTTGGAGTGTGAATGTTAGGTAATAAAGCACTTAGCTTAGTTAATCATGGAAGTGAATGTGGTAAATGTAAACATGTTGTATAAGCACTTTGAGTGCTCAGACAGACAGCGCTATATGAGAACTAGTCTATTAACCATATCTGTCTTCGTTCTGCAGATGAATATTTGGAGATGTAAAATAAAACATTTTGTGTCTTCTTCAGCACCGTCTCAGACCCCCCATGTCCATTTATTTCATGATCCAACAGCACTGACAGGAAAATGAAGGTGATTTTTCACGTGTTGCTTTTATGTGGGTTTGTATTTGTAGAGCTTACTCAATGACATTTTTATAGAAAAACATTTTGACACAATATTTACAAAATTATTATATTCTGTAAGACTTTTACCTAATTTCACTCATTTGCTCTGTATAATGTCAGAAAATAGTGAAAGGTGCAATCTGATGTTTATTAATCACATCACTTTTTTTCTAATTGCAACTTTTTGCTTATTCATGTTACAGGAATTCTTTGGGATCAAATGAAAAACCTTCCTTCAACTCCAGCAAACACTTCAGCAGCCGAATGAGTCACATTTCAGTTTAACTTTAATTAAAAATTAGCTGCATGAGTTTTGTTTCACTGGTTGTTTGGATTCTTGGAAATCAGTCAAGTCAAATTATTATTTTAAAATGATTGTGGCATAAGGTTAATAAATAAAATATTGGTTTGGGCATAGTTAACTTTTATTTGAGGGAGAATTCAGCACAAATGCTTCTGTCAGATAAAAATTCAAAGGATGAATAAAGTTTATAACAAAACTGAGGATAAACAAGGAAAACAACATGAATTATAACGTCATTAAACGCATTATATGGAAAACAGAAAGTATTATATGCAAATGGTCAAATTAAAATTTCAGATATTCCTTTAAATTTGTTGTTCATCAACTACTTCATCTGAAAGAAGTCAACAGCTTCCATCTTTGGTCTTTGCCTCATCGATGTGAAACAGCAAGTCTGCAGCCAGTATGAGAACATGCATCCTCATTTTCCAGGCTAGTGATGCTCCGTCCTTCACTGAGTCACTGCAGGAGGAAGAGGAAGATTAGGATAGGGATGGAAGGGAAAAAGTGACAAACTGAAGTTCAAATTCCAGGCATATCGGCAGCAGCTCCGCAGTTCCACGTTTTTTGCTGAAGATGTTCAGTTTTGTGATCTCCTGTCATGTTTGGATCCTGCTCTCAGATCTGATCAGCAGCACAGAAAACTGCACAGGTACAAAGAAACCGTCACACTCGCCATAATTTTAGTCCTTGGCTTATTATACAGCTGCATTTGCACAACAGACAGGTTTGCACTATAATATTGTAATACTGTACAGTTATTTTCCTTTTTTGTGCTAAAGTTCATCTTACTTGCAAATCTGCAGTTGTCAGTTTACTTTAATATTGCATAATTGCTATTTTCTTTTAATTTTTTTTTGCAAAATGTATCTACTTCACAATTTATCATAACATATGCCTGCATTTTGTGTAAAATTTCCAGAAAAATCTGTTGATTCACAATTCTCATACTTACTATATTTAGTAAATAAAATATTTAGGTTTTACTATAACTGGGATATGTATTAATAAATATGAGCGTGCTCATATACATAAGAACTTTTTTTATAGGCTCAAAGGAACTGAAAGGTGCATCTATAAATTTCATTAATCCACATTTTTGATCTTTGACCTAAAAATATATGTTTAAAAAAAGAGAGTTAAGGCTTTCCTCTGACATTGTGTAATCTTTAAACTTAAAATAAAGGAAGAACTAGTTTCATTCTTTCAGCATTATGTTTGATAAAAACTTTTTTTCAGCAAACATTTCTGCACAGCTACTCAGAACATTTAAATGCTGTTACTTCTCTAGTGAACTTTGGCTCTATTTTTATTCTTTCCACTGTACCTTTAGACAGAGAGCATGTTTCCATGAGATAAAAGAGGAAACTGCAGATAAAACAGGAAATAAGGCTGAACACTGAGCATCAGCAGGATGTGAAGGGCTCAGTCATACAGTTACATGACATCATCTAAATATAGCGGATGCATAACTAAATATGTCAGGCTGGAAAAAATGGCAAGAGCTTAATACACAAGACTGTATATAAAAGATGAACGTAGCATTTGCTTTGTTGACTCAGATTAAAGTCGCAAGTTTAACGCTTTTAAAGTGTTCTGCCCATTCTCATCTTTATGTTTTTGAGCAGGACATGACTAGGATGGAGATACCAGGTAATGCTAGCTAGTGCTATTAGCAAACTACCACTATGAGAAAAAAATGGATAGTCTGTTGGTGCATATAACCACACAGCAACAACCATATTATTTCCCAGCATTAGAGGAGCATCAGTTTTTGGCACTGCAGCTGGCTCCATTTTCTTTTAATAAAATATCAGCCGTATTTAAGGTAGTATTTACTTTGTCAAAATAACACAAAACAAGATTCCTTTTTGTTGCTCGAGTTTGACAGCTTCAGATCTGTGAATGCTTCCTCTCCTCCAGCAGTGATCCGGTTTTCAGTTCCAAAGAATCACTCTGTCTGCCTGCCGTGTGGCAGCTCTGACAGTGCAGATGTGATCTGGACTCTTCAGGATAAGGAGGTCCTGGTGACCCGACGAGGCAGCTACATGACCAACAAGGACCGCCAGCACTACCTTCTCAAGCCTAATGGCCTCTGCATCCTACATCTGGATGAGTCACATAATGGAGGATACCGCTGTAACCAGCAGCTGGTGGCTGAGCTGCAGGTTCTGACAGGTATGCTGGAGGTGGAGCTACAAGGGGGGCATTATGGAAAAGAGAGCCAGATGAGCCAGAACATGACCACTCATAAATTAAGCAAATAACATGGATCATCTTATCACAACAGCATACGTCCACATCAGGGATATTTTCAATTCAGTTTTATTTATAAAGCCCAAATTACAACAAACAGTCACCTCAAAGCACTTTATGTTGCAAGTAAAGACCCTACAATAATTACAGAGAAAACACAACAGTCAAAACTACCCTCTATGAGCAGCACTTAGCAACCGTTGGAAGGAAAAACTCCCTTTAACAGGAAGAAACCTCCAGCAGAACCAGGCTCAGGGAGGGGCAGTCATCTGCCGCGACCGGTTGGGCTGAGGAGAGAGACAAGATAAAAGACATGCTGTGGAAGAGAACCAGAGATTAATAATAACTCATGACTAAATGCAGAGTGGGGTATAAACAGGCTGAAAAGAGATGAATGAGAAGAAACACTACTTTGAACATCATGTGCACTCTTAAGTATCCCAGGAACCACATGCCCACAGTCTGTGAGTGAAGTGCTGTATTGGAGTGATACGGTACTATGAGGTCTTTGAGATAAGATGGGGCCTGATTATTCAAGACCTTGTATGTGAGGAGAAGGATTTTAAATTCTATTCTACATTTAACAGGGAGCCAATGAAGAGAAGCCAATATGGGAGAAATCTGCTCTCTCTTTCTAGTCCCTGTCAGTACTCTAGCTGCAGCATTTTGGATCAGCTGAAGGCTTTTCAGGGAGCTTTTAGGACAGCCTGATAATAATGAATTACAATAGTCCACCCTAGAAGTAATAAATGCATGAATGAGCTTTTCAGCATCACTCTGAGAAAGGATGTTTCTAATTTTAGAAATATTGAAGATGAAGAAGATGAAGAAGACTTTATTTGTCATTATATGTAAACATATAATGAAATTTGCGTTCCAGAACACCCATCCAAGAGAAATACAAATACAAATGGTTCTACTCAACCATGCAGAACAGAGACTCCAACACTCCTCCAGATGTAATCCATTTCGATTCAGCTCTACTGGGTCTGATTGAGTTCGTACTGTTTCTGCATCCCTCATAGGCAGCCTTACTAGGGCCTGAACAGCTGCCCAGAAACCAGGTATCCCCAGGTCCAATTCGGGAAAAATCCTTCTATCAATGTATATGCCACGTCCACACAGTGCAGCCAGGAACGTTATCTTTCATCCCCACGGGAATCCATAACATAGCCAGCCGGGTGTGTAGTCGGACCAGAGGAAAGAGGGTTCCCCTTCTCCTCGTGATGAGAATTTGACCATCAGTAGTGTTGAGAGACCAGCTGACCAGATCCATAATTTAATTTCCAGTTTAGGGATGTGTAAAGGGACGCTCTAAGCAGCGAAGCAGCAAAAAGCAGGGGTAGATAGGAAAGGCTGGGGAGAAGAGAAAAATGCGTCCGTCTCCACCGAGAGCAGGAAGGAAAAAAAAAAAAGAAATATTGCACATATGTAAAAAAGCAGTCCTACATATTTGTTTAATATGTGCATTGAAGGACATATCCTGGTCAAAAATGACTCCAAGATTTCTCACAGTGCTACTGGAGGACAAAGTAATGCTTTCCAGAATAAGTATCTGGCTAGACACCACACCTCTAAAGCACGCGGGGCCGAGCACAATCGCCTCAGTATAATTTGAATTTAGAAGCAGGAAATTAGAGGTCACCCAGGCCTTAATGTCTTTAAGACATTCCTGCAGTTTAACTAAGTGATGTGTGTCATCTGGCTTCGTGGATAAATAAAGCTGAGTATCATCTGCATAACAATGAAAATGTATGCAATGCTTTCTAATAATTCTGCCTAAGGGAAGCATGTATAATGTAAATAAAATTGGTCCTAGCACAGATGTCTGTGGAACCTTAACCTTAATTATACATTTACATGAACAAATTGGAGTCTATTGGACATTCAGAGCGAAGTCCTAAATTGGTTTCAACTAAAACCACTGATTGAAATGACCCACGCCTCCTTTCACACCTGGGCACATGTGTTCACGCACATGAACAATAGAGGGTCATAACCACCTCCAAGGGACTACGCCCACAGGGGTTTAAATACCTGGGTCTCTCCACCATTTGGTTGAGAACCGAAGAAGACTTTCGGATGAGAGGTGAAACGTCTTCAAGAAACAAAAAGAAGTCCAGTCGCCTTTTTCAAGCTCCAGTAACAACAAGAGGAAGTACAAGTGAGGAAATATACAAGTAACCAATGTCTAAAAAATAAACCAGGAAATGATATGACTGGGATATCTGGCAGAAAGTAGAGCATCCACCACCAATACGATCATATTATAGGCTTCCTACAGTAGACACATTTACACACTCAGAGTTGGGATGCTTAAATTAACTGGCAGATATTAAATGTTCTTATCTACCATATATGCAGTTGTAAATCTTGGGAAATTTTGGCTGCAGCTCAGGGAAATTAATCCAAATCAAAATTATCTTTACTGTTAAGTTAACATAAAATTAAATAAAGATGCTGTTCTATGTTGCATACAGTAAGACTCCATAAATCAAATAAGGATAAACGCTAAAGACAGTGCCTTCAGGATTAAATATGTGCATCAATGTAGCTTAATATCAGTAACAGTGACTAAATATTTGGTATGAAGAATCAATGACGAGCACAAAGTGTCTGCACACTGATGCAGAGCTAAAAAAAAAAAACCCACAGAAAGCCCCAAAGGAAGTCAGAAGTGTTTAGAGAAATGTGTTGAAATAATCCATTTCTTCTTCTGTGTGTTATCTACATAAAAGAGAATTTGAAGGCAGCAGAGGAAAGGGTGGGACTGATACGAATACAAGAAAAGTTTCCCCAGTCTGAATTTGTCACATACATCACCTACGTCAAGATGGTGAGATGTTAAAATGGAAATGATAACAGTTTGTCACGCTCTTCCTTGAACTCTTATGAAATCTGTGACCTGAATATGTACATCAGAAAAAAAAGTGTTAAAGAACATGCAGCACCTGCATATAAAGGCTTAAGTAAAGTATTTGAAGAAAACTGAATCCACCTTGTCCGGGTGTGAGGAGTTTGCACGCGTGGGCTCACAGTCATGCAGTTAGTGGGGTTAGGTAAATTGCCCATAAGTATGAATGTGAGTGTGAATGGTTGTCTGTCTCTCTGTGTTGGCCCTGCAGCAGACTGGTAACCTGTACAGGATGTTATTTCATGCCACGAACGATGACCTAACCCTGACCTTTGTGTCCTGAGTAACGCTGTAATGATGCAATCGCAGGGTGGGGGTGGAGCTGCCCTCATGTAGGTTTTTATTTAATAAAAACAGTTTTTGCTACAGTTTACGACAGTTCAGTTTATGACCATTTAATTGTTTTAAATAATTATTCAGAAATATATATATTTTTAAATTATTCAGATATTTGATCTAAGATCTAGATGACAGCTCTCTGACAGCCACAGCAGAGGTCAAACATAGTTTCATATTTAGTTGAAAGCATATACGGCAGCTTTCCAAGTCTGTAATGAATGTAAAGTTTTACCAATAAAGGCAAATATGTTATAATGAATCTTATCTGGTCTGAATCCCTGATCCTGATCAGTTAAGATCCTCCTGCTGTGCAGGTGGACTCGGACACAGTCTGCGGATCCATTACAGAGCCAATGATCACCAATTTAGGTTATTATAAGTGGAAAATATGCTGAGATTCATACTCTGAATTTCAGACACCAGAACTTTCAAATTGTTGACATTTAAGCAACTTTAAATCCATGTAGTTCAATTTTAAAATGTTCAAATAATTTCAGCCTCATCTTCACTCAAACATTCACATCATCTCCAGGATCGAGACATTCATTGATCATTCATTGATCAGTGATCAGTGTGTTCTGTGTCTAAAGCTTCATCCAGATCAGTGTGATGTAACAGTGATGCTGCAGTAACTACAGTAAAGGTTTCAGAGGAACTGACTGACAGTCTGACAGCTGCAGCTGCCTCATTATAAATCTGTGACATCATCGCTGTCTCCGTCCTTACAGCCTGTTGATGAGTGAACGACTGTAAAAGCTTCATGTTACGCACAAAAATAACAAACTAACGTCCAACTGGGATTTCAGTGCTTGTAGAAACATACACATCTGCAGAAAATTTTGCTCCTCTGACGCTCTGACAGCCACTGACAAGGACCACCAGGTAGGACGCTTCACCAGGAAATGAATGGGAGTGTCAGACAGGTGGTTCAGATGCAGCAGCAACTATTTTGTTTTGTTTTATTTTGAACAAGTAGGGAAAGTCAATAGTGACAGAGCTGTGACAGTACGAGTAACCCAAATAGCTGCTTTACTCCTCAGGCCACGAATATGTGGTGTCTGCAGGCCGGACGCTGCTGCTCCCCTGCAGGGGCTCCTTCAAATCCAAGCAGAGGTGGTTCCAGCAGAGAGAGGATGAGAGGCGGGAGGCCATCCTCACCAAGTTCAAAAACGGTACGGTGAAACCTGAGAAGGATGGCGGCCGGCTGAGCTTTAGCAACAACGCCCTGCAGATCCAGGACCTACAGCTAGAGGACGCTGGAGAGTATCTGTGCAATGGAGTGCTGCAGGCTAGGGTCACCATCCTCCCAGGTGATCTCAGTATTTTGAAATACTTCAGTCTGGATTCAGAGATTCATCTGATGGTATGAGACGCAGAGAATTTAATGGAGAAAAAATGATGTGAATGAAACACAACAACAACATATAAACTGCTGTGTTTATCTTTCTGACAGAGTTTTTTCTTTATTTCACACATTTTTCCTGCCTTTAAATTCTTAAGAACACTGATAATAATTATTGTTAAGAAGACGTATTTTACCTTAAGTGCAGTAACTTGAAGTTTTATGTGTTTCCTATAAAATCTTACACACTTTATGCATTTTTTTGTGTTTACTGACCCTCTATTAAAAGCAGGATTTGAATGTTGGCTTTTAACACTCATTTATTTTTATATTTTTGTAACAAACAGAAAATGTTCAAATATTTTTTTGTACTAGTGCATCCAGAGACAACTGCCAGGACAACTCCATCGTCTGCAGTAATGACAACAGGTAGGATGCTTCCATCCTTCTTAAAATGGAGAAAGTCATTCATTTACTTTTTAAGAACTCATTTGACTTTATTCACAGTGGCTGTGATTATTTGGATGCATTTTCAAATGATCTTGAACAGCTATTGATTCATTTTTCTTTGCAAATATCAGAAAGTATAAAGTCTCTGACCCCAGTTTGTGTGTTCTGTGTTCTTTACTTATTAAAAGTGGCTGAAACAAAGAAGATCAACATGAAGCCTGAAATCGGTCAGCACAGATATATGGCATTAACTATAAATCACATCTGTAGTTTGCTTCCAGCTGTTTTCTATGTTCACTGACCAGATGTTGTGTCTGTGGTCCCTCGCAGTTCTGCTGCTGATTGCTGTTGTCAGTTTGGGGTTAATGATCATCTTCTTAGCTGCTGTCTGTGTTTTACTGACCAGCATGAAGTGCAGGAGGAAGAAGAAATACAGAGCTGCAGGTAACGGGAAACAAAAGGTGGCATTATTTTTTAGCTGGTAAAATTTTAATTTAAGGAAAAAGCTTGTGCTGGGAATGTTACCTGCTGTTTTCTGTTAGCCAGGGGCAACATTTTAGCAGGTTATGCTGAGAGGTTTTCAAATGTGTGCTTTTGTTTAACATGTAAGTAATAATGTGACAACCAGAATATAAACCGGTTCATGTTCAGAATAAACCGGTTTATATTTTCTGTGGCCTGTCTGGGTAAATAAATATTGCGCTGATGTTTTGCGCCATCTTCTGGTACAAACTTGTATTACACAAAGTGCAGCTGTTTTCCTCTCTTTCTGCTGACGGCTTTAGTGAATTCTGGAAGGTTTACGAATATGAATAAAAACTGGGGAGACGGATTTTAAAACTCATGATCAAAAACATTTGTAAAAAAAAAAAAGAAAATGGAAAATCTTCCACAGAATGCGTCATCACAGGAAGTTATTTATGTGTATGTGTTTATGGATACAGCATATTTTAGCATGTTTTGTATTTATATCGTTTATTTGTCATCTCTTTTTCACAGTTTTTTCATACTGTATTTTTTGTATCATTGTGATTATCGGCATCATCATTATTATGTATCATCCGTTGTAGATAAAGACATGTTTTTACCCCATCACCAAAAACATCTTCACTCGCTGAAAAACTGTCCAGCATAAATGCTGTTTCAACTCTGAACTTTGTTAATATTTTTAAATGTATTTTATCTTATCATATCTTACTTATAATGTAGGTTTAAGTATGTTGAACATACGTAATACAGATATGTTAAGAATTCATTCACCAGATGGAGCTGAATAATTTTTACAGTGTAAAATATCTTCCTTGTTTTTGCATGGATCATTATAAAGAAAGGCAGATGTTAAATTTTGGACTTTTCACAAATGCTGTTATTGTAATCAAAGGAAGTCCAGTATCAGGAAGCACCTGTTCACAGGCATCTTGTGGAGCATGTTTTCTGATGTTCCTGCCACTTTCATCATCACCTGTTTGCTTTGTCGTGTGCAGCGACACCGAGACGTGAGGACACGGAGCTGCAGCCGTGGAAGCCGTCCAGCAGACAAAAGGGTAATTTTATCAGCCGTTTGATAATCATCCTTACATCTGTCCACGCGTGAAATGATTAAAAAGCTTTGTGTCTCTGCAGAGTGTGAGGAGTGTGAGACGCCGTCCTTGCAGGGTGAGATGATCCACTATGCCTCTCTGGGCCGACAGAACTGGAGGGAGAGACCCAGCAGGAGTCCGCCGGATCAGAGTCACCACAGCGTCATCTATTCCTCCGTCATCACCAGACCTGCTGCCAGATAGAGTCCACGCAGACAGAGTCCAGCTTTCTCGTTCTTCAGCAGCGTGCACTCCTTTATCCGAGCAGAAACTCTAAAAGCTGTGAGTCTGTATGAAGTTAACAGAGTCTGAAGCTGCCACAAACACAAGAAGCTATGAAATCAGTTTCACTGATTACAACTCATTACTGTGTTAAACAATAGTTTAAGGCTGTGATTGGAAACGTTATTTCCCTTTTTTTTTTTAGTAAGCATTCACATTTGTACAAGTGTCATTGCCCACCTTTCTCCATACATTTGGCTCTAAAAAAAGGGAACCCAACAGCTCATTTCCAGTTCCAAAGTTTATTCTTGGACTTTAATGGAGCAGCTTTACATGATTTACAGTCCAAAATAAGCCTCAGTGCAGCCCCTCAGTTTGTCTTCTGTCTGAAAATGGGCTGTCTTACCTCCTCAAGACCACCCTACCTTTGAATTTCTTCTTCCCCCTTTCAATCAGGTTTAAACAGTGGGTGGGTGTGGCTTCTGTCTGCTCTCTGTGACATCATACAAATCCAAAAGTAGGAAAAACAGATTAAAGGTTCGTGTTTAAATGAGTCTGAAGCCTGAATTTACATGGCACTACTATCCAAAACTTTGTCGATGTTTAATATCAGTATCCAACATTGGGATGGATGGATGGATAGATAGATAGATAGATAGATAGATAGATAGATAGATAGATAGATAGATAGATAGATAGATAGATAGATAGATAGATAGATAGATAGATAGATAGATAGATAGATAGATAGATAGATAGATAGATAGATAGATAGATAGATAGATAGATAGATAGATAGATAATCTTTATTGTCATTCTACACAACATCAATGATGCACTGCAGAACGAAATTACGATGCATGTTAGGTCGCAACATAAAACAGCTGGATAAACCATGAAATATAAAGCATAAAATATAATAAAATAAAATAGAATAAAACCAGGTAAAAAAAAAGAGGGATGGCCATATAAATATAAGTGCAACTTCTGTAATTTGTGCAGAAATGTATGAGAAATAGAATGGCATGTACAGAATAATTGGAAACAGGCAGATATATTAACTTCTGACATTATCTGCAGTATTCAAGAGTCTGATGGCTAATGGGTAGAAGCTGTCACGAAACCTCACTGTTCTACATGACAGGCTGCGGTATCTTCAGGATATTTATGTATGTGGTGAGTGAACGTTTCCACTCTCATCTATCTGAAACTTGGAAAAAAACCAAAAAACGTGAGCAACATGTTCCATCTATCATTTGCTTTGTTTTCATTTGCTTTTAACTGATCCCTAAAATGTTAGACCAAGGACTCATTTACAGGTGTCTGTGAGTGCAGGCTCGCATACACATCACGCATGGACGAGCAGCGTTTGCTGGAACGACAACAGATTTGGCAATGAAGCTGTAACACGTGGATGTCTTTGTAAACAGAATCCAGAACATATTCTGATGTCAGAATCAGTTTATTGGTTAAAGAGAAGCAAACTGTGGACATGTACTCTGTGACTATGTGGGTTCAGCAGGCTGATAGAGACACATTACATTCTTCTGTGTGGTCACTGTCAGTGTATGCACATGACTGTTGGATTGAAACTGAAAGCAAAGCATAAAAGCACCAATTTTACAGCAGGAATGTGCAGAAATATGTTTAAACATATTAATAAAACGTATTCACAGAGGAGGCAGTGTTCTTTTCTCTAGCAAATGACACGGTATTAAAAAGCTTAAAAATGAACCCGAAGAAACTCCAATGAACGATTTTACCAAAAGCATCATGTAGAATATGTCTATATACACACATTTCATGGGTAAAAGTTCAATATTTTCTTTAGCTTATTAATTATTTAACAAAAGTGCCCCCTGCTGTGTGCAAGCATATACGGTTTGTTTATATGTGAAAAAAATGCTTATAAACCAAAAAAAAAAGAAAAAGAGAAAAACAATGATCACATTATTACCACTCACATGTAAAATTTATTGGTGTTACTTTGTTATTGATAGAAATATTTAGTAAATTATCTGGACATTTGAGATGATTGAAACACTTTAAACATTTCTAATCATCAAAAACAACCTTACAATCCAAAATAAAAAAATATATTAAAAACTAGTTTAATCGCATAGTTTTCCTCATAAACTTTTGTACTCCAAGTTATCGAGCACATGTTTATTGAAAGTAGTTTCCTCTTTTATTTATCAATATATATATATATATATATATATATACAGTAAATTTGTAACTACTTGCAATTGTTATTGAAAGGGATTCAGTTACTTTTAAAAACACAAATGTTTCACATTCAACCTTAATTTTTTACAAAGTCATTCTATCTCTGCGTTTGAGTTCTTGCAGCTGTTCACCGTTGAGTAAATGACATTATCTTCAACCAATCCGGCTCCTCTCCTGACGGCGGGGCGGGGCTTGTGTGGATGCTTCAGACTGGAATAATGCAAAGACTCTTCCTGCAGAGAGATACAGACAAAAATCTGATTAAACTGCAGGTTCAACCCTTGAAAACTAACATCATAATGTGATGTCAACACGGACCTGTGACGGACCCACGAATCGCAAACGACCTCATGTCTCGAGTAAGTTTGCCAAACAGACCTCAGGCTGTGGTGAAGAATAAAGGAAGTCATCCTGAATACTGCACACATTTCAATAAACTGCACCTACATTTTCCTAGTAATATATAAAGCACCCTGGTGGAGCAGTGGTTAGTCGTGCTGTCTCACAGCAAGAGGTCCTGGGTTTGAATCATTTCTGTGCACTCTGGCCTCCTCCCACAGTCCAAAGACATGCAGTTAGTGGGGTTAAGTTACCTGATGATTCTAAATTGCACATAGGTGTGAATGTGAGTGGAAATTGTTGTCTGTCTCTCTGTGTTAGCACTGTGACAGACTGGCGACCTGTCCAGGTGTACTCGCCTGTCAGCCTATGACAGGCTCCACCCCCCATGACCCTGAAGTGGATGGATGGATGGAGATATAAAGAAATGAGGGATGGTTTAAGGCTGTTGCACAATACCACATATGAAAGTTTTTAAGTTGTTTTTTTTTTTAATCCAGTGATAAAATTAGACAAATTAAAAGTTTAAAATCAGTCATATTCAAAACATGAAAACATACTATCTTCAAATTTTATAATCTTGTTTCCATAAAAGCTGGAACACAACAGATTTAAACTCTAAACACCACAAAAGTGTAACAGCAGCTGATAAAACTTGTATTTTTTTTATTCGATATGCTTATTTGTAATTTTGGGAAGTACGTTTATAATCAAAATCTTAGATTAATAAGTCTGGCAGCATTTACAAACATCACTGAGACTGCGTTTGATTGGCGAGGACTTTTCAGCATCATCCACATGATTTGTGTACTTCCTGAATCATGATCACTTCAGGGGAAACTTGGAGATCAGAAGGAAGGTTATAAAAGAACGAACTTGGTTTTTGAAATGAGTGATTTAGCTCAATTTAATTGTTGCAAAGTAAGAAAAATGAATTAATAAAGACTGCTTTGGCAGAAGTAATAGGGCCGTGTTTGTGTTTAAAGAGAATGAATGAGACATGTGACCAGCTACTGACCTCTGTGACCCCGTGACTGGTGTCTCGTCTGCCTGGGTTACAGGAGGAGCAAGCAGACGATTTACCTGAAGAGAAAACGAGACGGTGGGTGAGGTGAGGATGGCCTGAGCTCAGTCAGTGCTTGAAAATGAACAGAAAAAATTCAGAGTGAGAGATCCAACTGTGAGAAGCAGGCAGTACTGAGAAATCTGCTCATTCCCGGGAGCGGGGCAGCAGAGCCACATTAAAATGAAACATGTTTGTTCTTCACTGATGACAAACCTGTGTTAAACTCTCACATGTCTGACACCCGCCCCGCTCGTACCCACATTTAACTTGTAGATGTGCCAAATAATATATATATAACACTAAGACTGAACACAGGGTGGTGCCATAGGTCTCTTTATAGCATAGTAGCAAAGCATTACTGTATATTTAGTTTAATAATAATAATCAGTGTGACCAAAAAAAGTTTCGTGTTGTTTATCATTCAGTGAAAATGCCACTCGGACTGTAATGCAGTTAAAAGCTCAGACAGCCTGCCGCTCCTCCGCTGCAGGCTCGGACTCAGGAAAAGCCCTTCAAGTGAAAGTGAAAGCGTTCAAGGCGAGCTGTTTGTGCCGAAGCAGCAGGCTGACTCTGAGCTCTTCTTTTTCTGCTCTTTCTTCAACAAAACTCCGACTTCAAACACTCTAAAAGGATAGAAAGACTTTTAGAAAGAGTGTTTCTGAAAGAGGAGCAACTCAGCAGCACCATGCCGGACATTAGGCTGTGTCTGGAGGCGATCTCTGCTCTCCTGGGCTGCAAAGCCGAGTCGGCCAGCGGAACCTCCCAGTTCACCCCGCAGGATTTGGTCAACGTTGTGGCCCTCAAGGAGTTTTACAAGCAGGAGGGCTACAAAGAGCTGGAGTACCCCAGTTTAGGGACTCTGTCTCTGCACGACTTAGATGAACAGGACTTGTACAGCTCCCCGCCGGCAATAGAGGGGCCTCCAGAGAGCCTCCAGGTTACGGTCAAGATTAATCCAGAGGACTTCTTCCACCCTCAGTACGACTACGACTTCACCAACATAAAGGTGAGCGGAGAGAGCACGGGCCTGATTTCTGTGGGCAAAGCTCACGTCACATGACACAGCACTGACGTAACACAGCAGGCTTTAACCAATTCAGCTCGCGGTTACTCTGATTCTAACATGCAGGGGAAAAAAACGGACAATCAATTAATGGACTTAATAATATGGCGAACTTTATGCAGCATTTCTGCATTAACCAAAGGTCTGCAGGCAAACGCCTGCTGCTCTGTAGCTAACTGCAAAACAAGGAAGTGAGTCAACACCTGGATTGTGGGTCAGCACAAAAGCAAACTGTGGTGAAAAGAGTGAGACAATAAATGTAAATAAATACATGAGTGAGTGAGAGTTTATGGAAATCTGTAGGAGGACAAACCCATAAAAATATCTGAAAACAGGCCTCGTGAATTATTTTTAATTCAAGTTATGACTCCTATTTTAACTAAGTCAAATTATTTTAGTGCTGCAAACATGAATCAAACCTGACTGGCTGACCTGTGACGGTGGAGATGTGTGTTGTACTGATGTTGGGATTTCATTTTAAATACTGAAGTTAACTTGGCAGCCTGGCTGAAGGGCTCGTTTTGAAATAAGCACCTCATTCTGACATGATGCTGAGTCATCAGGAGGAAAACATCACACAGAGCATTCTGTGCAAATCAGTAAATTAAAAAAAAAAGACTGAAATATTCTCACAAATCTAGTGATTACATTTAAGGTTAGTATTTTTTTTAAATGCACCCTGGCTTTGAATTCAGCTAATTTTAAAGCAAAACCAGCAAAACAGTCATTATCTGAGAAGCTTTATCAGCACTTAAAACCTAATAACTTGAACTATTATATGTAAACAAATAAAGATAGTTAAAATATATAAAATACCAGCCTCTGTCCAAACAGAAACCCAGCCCTGATTCCAGCTCACGGTCTGACTTTCAGGAAATGTAAGTGAAAGAGAAAGTAAGAAAGTTAAAGGGGGTTGAGCAGCAGGCAAACACTGAGCTCATTATTCAACATTTCACTCAAGATAAATTTTAAAGACTTGGAGGGGAAAGATTTTAGAAAGAGGAGCAAAGAGTCTCCTGCCCCGTCCTCCAACAGCCGGACGCTCAGCTGTGGCCAACAAAGGTCACAGAGAAAGGTTATTGTATATAATTCCTTTGTGGTGTACTTCTACATCTCTAAATTGTACCTGCATCAACAATTCATAACAGTGAGGGACCAGAGTAGAAGGACATGGTTTCTGAGCCAGCCTGGCTCGCCGCTGTCCCACAGCCCAGTTTAAAGCTTTTTGTTTCAGACCTGTGCTGCTGGGGTGCATGCAGGATGTGCTTTAGCATCACTTTGGAGAAATAAGAAAACAAACAAACAAACATATAACACTTTATAACACTTTTTTAAAAAAGTGCCGCAGGCATCAAATTCAAAAAGTTTTTTTACTGTTTTCATTCAGATGGAGGGTTTAAAAGATTTATCAATAATTACTCCTGATCTTTAGTCACATTTTACATAAACTTGAACTGTGATTAGCATTTGGCCTTTAATATGTTCCTTAAAGTGACTCCGGCTCTGACTGTTAACCCCTCTATTGACCTCCAGGATGGAGACAGGAAGTTCATGCGTGGTAATGAGCTGTATGTCCGCCCCTGCGGGTGGAACCGTGTCGCCCTGCGGGTCATGCAGAAGTACGACGGCGGGGACCGCTGGCTCGGGACGGGGGCTGACGCCTGGCCCGTCTCCTACCAGGGCAAAAACATGGACGGCTCCCTCATCCTGACCCACAGCGGCAACCCGGACGACCAGCCAAAGTTTCTGGACGTGGCTGCTACTGCTTTGAGGAAAGTGGAGACGAGGGGCCGAGGGGTGTACTCCACACCAGACATCAGGATTGCAGCGACGTACTGCAAGAGGTTCAAGTCCAAAGTGGATGGGAAGACGTACCAAGTGGTCCTTCAGAACCGTATAAACCCAGAAAAAAGGCAAAATTGCCAGAGACCAGACGTCTGGTTGGTGTACATCCCTGAAGATTCCAACGATGTGAAGACAAGGGCCATCGTGCAGGAGTCCATCCGCCCATACGGGCTGCTGCTGAAGCAGGTGTGAAGCTAACCCCCAGAAGCCTCGTCACCCAGCAATACTCAGCTTTGTGATTTTCAGATTGTTAACAGAAAATTTGTTCACACTTATTCTGGGATTGTGTAATGAAAAGCTTTTTAAAAACTCTTTATTGGGGTGTAAAACAGTAAACCAGAGGTAACAGTAATGTCTCTCTATCCTCAGACTTTCTTACAAATAGGGCTGCGTCCCTGAATTATTCTGCATTTGATTCAACTCAGAGGTCAGAAAATGTAAAATTGTGAGCTTGAAGAGTTCCACAGGTCGCAGGCTTAAGTGCAAACAACTAATCAAACAGCAGAATAGAATAATCTACAAATCATATTAAACACAGCAGCTGAGTGAACAACAGGATTGTTTCAGATAATCTGCTTCAGGAATTTTTGAACTCTGCCTTGCATCAAATGCAGTGTTGTTAATGATGTCCTGCCACAGCTCCGGCTGCCTTTTCACTTCTCTTGGGGATTTTTTGCCACTCTGTGTCACAACACTGAAAATTTCAAGAAGTGCAAACGAGGTGGAAAGAGAAAAACGGGTATTTAAGCCACAAACACGGTCCTGCTGGAGGAGTTCAGAGCGCTCAGAAGTCCTCCTTTGAATTTAAACTTGAGAATTCAACCATCACCACCTTAGCTTTTTTACACCAGACATGATAAGTAAAGAGTGGATTAGAGTGAGAAACTCTACACCACTTTACACTCACACGCTAGAAACATGTCAGTCATAGTTTAGCTCACCTTTTATTGTGTCCATTTCTCTGATTATGACCATACTTTACAAAATAAATACTATGTTGTCTTTAATAAGACTTGAAACTAGCAAGTGAGATCATGAACCCACCAATAAAGTGCTTACTGAGGTCAGAGATGGGGCTCATTTTACAACCAGTGTTGCTGCCCCAGTGTTGTGCAGAGAGGTTGATTTATGATGTTGTTTATATATATTTAGTCATACTGTCTTCCTTATTGCACCAGAGTCAGAAAACTGAAAAACATGGCATTAAATTCTTTTTTTTTTAATTCCTATCTGAAGTGGCTTGATTGGAGGTTTTGGGTAAACCCTTTTCTTGTCAAACCTTTCATTTGTGGAGATCTGCAGGAACGTGGATTTGATTTTGTGTTGTGTTATTGTTAACTGAAAATGTTGCTATGAAGTATGATGCCCCTTGACTGATGTTTGTCATAGCATCATCTTTAAAGAATTTATTGGAAGAGTGTCATTTTAAAGACTCTTCTTCTTCAGTCCACACTGCCACATCACTTCTGTGAATAAATGTCTGTTTTCTTTGTATGTCTGAAGATTTGTTTGAATGTAATTAAACTACTAGCGTGTAGATCATTGTGTGAGGAGCCTCTTTTTTTATGTTAATGAAGTACTTGGGCATCACTTTTACTGTATCGTTTGAAATCATCATCGACATAAAAAAGTTCAAAAAAGTTTAACATTCATCAATTGGTGATCAGTTAAAGTTGAAGTCTGGTTTTGGAGTATCATCATGGTGAGTAGTGTAATTCCCACAGCCCACCAACAGAGGGCAATGCAGCTCCAGATGTTGTAGTCAAACTTCTACACACAGTAAGTAAAATGCTCAGTGTAACACTTTGACCTCTCTGAGCTGTTTTGCTCCATCAGCTTGAACTGATGCACAGAATGAAGTGACAGAGTATAGAAGCAGAAGAAGACACAACGATGAAACAGGCACACACACCTGACCACAGGTAGAATCCAGCCATGCAGATGAAACAGAGGGCGAGCAACACTGGAAGAACACAGAGGCCCAGCCCCAAGCACGGCTGCTTCACTCGGTCTGTGGACGACCCCCCAGCAGGGCCTGGAAATGCAAAACCACACAATAAAACAGCCATTTATTTCTTCATCTTCTTTTTAAATATTCGTGCCAAGTGAATTATGGTTTGGTATGACTGCACTGTGACAACACTTATTACAGTTAAGGTAAGGCATCTTCATAACTAGAAGGAAAAATGAGCAGCAGTAGTGCGCACAGGGGAGGAGACTAGGTCTCAAAAGGTCAACAGGAAAACCGGCTTTCTTGGTATTTCCGAAAAGAATGTTTGAGAGTGAATATTAAAGCACATGAGCTGAAGGCGGTCCTCTCTGTAATAAAGGTCAAAAGCACCCAAAAAGACAGCATACGCAGAGAGTAAATCAAATAAAACTAGAAAATAGATGAAATGAAATTGAACTAAACATATAGAAAAAGACAAATGCATCATAAAATAATTATAATCTGCAGACACAGGCCAGCTCATATATTGATCTTACTTGTTTTTCATTGCAGGCTGTGGAAACTGAGCTCAGATCAGTCTGCAGTCAGGGGTTATTACATGTCAACCCTGCACAACTAAACAACTCTGAAACCACCACTGCCTTCCAAAAAGTGTCATCACCACGTTTATCTCAGCTAAGCGTGCATTGTTTTTATTATTATCATTTGTATTATTTTTATTATTAGTAGTAGTAGCAGTAGTAATATGTGCATTTTTGAACTTCCACCCATGTCAAACAACACAATTTTCTCATATTAGTTCAGAGCTTTGTTCAAATTACACCAAATGCGTTGGGCTGAATTTTGCAGGCACGTGCAGAATGGAAATGTTCATATTTTCATATTTGGGTGTAGAGGTTGTGGTGTAGAAATGTGGAGTTTGACTCTATTTCAGAGTCGACGGAGAAACACGCTGATGTGCAAAGTATAAAGTATGCGGTGCAGACATTTCATGGAAAATTTAGGGGAAGTGACTCAACCCCTTTATATTGTCATGCCTCTTCGCCCCACTCTTTTTTCCAGAGGTGCACTTGTATGACTTGTAGCACTACATTTGGTACTGAAATGTCAGTTGTCTTTTTCTGTGATATCTCTTCCAAACTGAGATGTCACAAAAAATTGTACCTTCAAATCTTCATAAACATCAGCCTCAGGAGGCAGATGGGTAACACATTAAAGGAAAGCTTGAAGCCCTGACTGCTACACTCAGGGGGAAAGGCGGTGCTTTCCAGCACCACCAGCTGGTGGGCAGCACAAAACTTTCCTCAAATTAAAATCTCAAAATGAGAAATCCTGCTGTTCATTCCCACAAACTTTATTAACAGCATCAGGTTTCTCTTTTTTTTTTTTTTTTTGTCTGCAATCTGAAGTTGCTGCCATTTTCTATGATTTAGCTCTTAGCGCTGAACCACGCTTCAATAAGGTCATCCAGTTTTTTTGGTAACCCCGCCCCCAGGAGGTCATAAGTCTGTAAACACAAGAGCTCAAAAAGCTTTGAATGAAATCTGATAAAATTTTGTAGGAGTGTAGATGTCAGAGGTCATCCATTAAAATTTGCCTCACATTCACCTTCAAGGTCTCCAATGTTATTGGTCCAAAACTGACAAAAAGACTCATAACTTAGAAACTATGATTCTGACAGGTGTTTTCTGTATTTTTAACATATAGAAAGCACCATATAAAGATTTAGAATATGTCACATTTGACCTCTGACCTCTTCTTCAAAGTCAAATGGCTTTTAAAGGAAATCTTGCTTGGAGAGGGCTCTGCCTCGGTGGAGTGCTTCTTGTTTAGAATTGTTTTTTAAAACAGAGCTCAGCTGATATCATATTTTTGAGACCGATATTGAGATTTGGTGACTTAAAAATTTGATAGACTATTTTTTTCTTTTAGACGTAGAAAAACAGAACATTTGTTATGTTTTGTTTATGAGTTCTTACTAAATAATATGACCATGCAGTGTATTAAAGATAAATTTGTTTTACTGTCACAGCAAATCATGGAGGACTCATTTACACTCTGTCTGACCCAGCTCGGATCAGCTCATCGCATTTTTGTGGGTTCCAAACACATGCCAACAGGAAATTACAGACCAAGCTCTAGTGGAAAAACTATCAACTTCATCAACGCTCATAACATGTTTCAAGCGTGTTTCTCCCGTCTCCTCTTTGCTTTAGTCACTTTCATTTAGCGGCTGTTATAAATGCAGCTGATCTCATTCGTCCAAGTCTGATTCTACATGGCAGAAATGTTGATTCCATATGTGCCAGTTCACATCCTCAGATCCTAAATCCAGGTGTTCCAGTCACATCCCTGTCCAAAGGTGTATAAACTAAGCACCGAGGCATGCAGACTGCTGCTACAAACATCAAGAATGGGTCGCTCTCAGGAGCTCAGTGAATTCCAGTGTGGTACTGTGATAGGATGATACCTGTGCAACAAGTCCAGTCCTTTTATTTTTTTTTTTGCATTTTTGGCCACAGCAGCTTTTCTCAGCAGTGGAGAGAGACAGGAAATGGGGAAAAGATACAGGGGAAGACACGCGGGCAAATTGGCAACAGGTCGGGACTCAAACCTGCACCGCCCACACCACCATATGTATGTGGTCGCCAGCTTCACCACCCAGGTGCCAACAAGTCCAGTCCTGAAATTTCCTCTCTACTAAATATTCCACAGTCAGCTGTTAGTGGGATTATAACAAAGTGGAAGTGATTGGGAACGAGTGCCACGTAAAATCACAGAGTGGGGTCAGCAGATGCTGAGGGTCATAGTGCACAGAGGTCGCCAACTTTCTGCAGAGTCAATCACTACAGACCTCCAACCTTCATGTGACCTTCAGATCAGCTCAAGAACAGTGTGTAGAGAGCTTCATGGATGGGTTTTCCATGGCCAGGCAGCTGCATCCAAGCCTTCCATCACCAAGCTCAATGCAAAGCGTTGGCTGCAGTGGTGTAAAGCACGCCGCCACTGGACTCTAGAGCAGTGGAGACGTGTTCTCTGGAGGGATGAATCACACTTCTCCATCTGCCAATCTGAGGGAGGAGTCTGGGTTTGGTGGTTGCCAGGGGAACGGTACCTGTCTGCAAGTGTAAAGTTTGGTGGAGGGGGGTTATGGTGTGGGGGTGTTTTTCAGGAGTTTGGCTCGGCCCCTTAGTTCCAGTGAAAGGAACTCTTAATGCTTCAGCATACCAAGACATTTGGGACAATTTGATGCTCCCAACTTTGTGGGAACAGTTTGGGGATGGCCCCTTCCTGTTCCAACATGACTGCACACGAGTGCACAAAGCAGCTCCATAAAGACATGGATGAGCCAGTTTAGGGTGGAAGAACTTGACTGGCCTGCAAAATTGGGGTTGGGAGAAGGGTAGAGGAGAACAAACTTAATTTTTACCAGAACCAACTGTGAGCATTTGAATCCAATAGCTGCACATGCTGCAAACATAAACACTGACATAAAACTGAAGCCCAAAAATAGATCCAAGAAGAAGTCATGGTCCCCAGAGGATAAATCTTAATGACTTGTATCACCAACAGGTCTACCTTTTGGAAGTCTCTATAAATCTATATATTCAGAATATCTGATCCTCAATTGCAGCCTGTCTGAGCAAGAAGCCATACTTATGGTACCAGAGTATATACATATAAATACATATAAAAAATCATTTTCCAATACCTCACTTTGATAAATATAGCTATATTTTTCTATAAAACATATTAAACCCCAGTGCTCACTTTCATGTTCTCCTGATCTGTAATCATTTAAATTATGCTGTGAGTTTTCATAAAGTCCTCAAGTTAAAATTTATTTTATGATCAAATACTCAGAAAGCAATTCCTGTTAGCTGGTTTTAGAAAACCCAAAATGTTGTTCCCACAACTTTTAACCATCTGGATGAAATCAAATTCATCCACAAACAAACAAAATGAAATGTTTTAAGTCCATCCCGGGAGCCCGGACAATCGAGGTAAAGATTTTCTTATTATTTCCGACATCATCAGTTAATTTGCTTCACAGAAAAATAATGAATGATCCGACAGCTCGACTGAGCACACATACATTTCTAAAGGAAATATAAGTTCTTTATCACTTATCACGATATATTCTTGCTGTTTGAAAATCCTCATCTTTAATCCTCAAAGGGAAATCTGAAACAACAACCTGAAGGCAACTAAAACCAAATTCAAAATAGACAGAATAAAACGTCCTTCTTACCATCCACAGTCAGCTGAATTCCTCTGCTAACATGCACAGCAGCTGAATACCTCCCGATGCAGAAATACAGCCCAGCATCATCCTCCTCCACCTCCTTGATCTCCAGGCTGACCAGGCTGCTCTGCAGGTCCCCCTCATACTTTATGCGACTGTTGTTTGTGTGGAAGTCGGTTGTGTATACGTTTTTCCTTATCACTGATTTAAGAGTGAGCAGAGGCAGCAGTTGCTCTGAGCGCATCAGGTACCAGGTGAGGTCAACGCTGGACGTCAGGTTGCAGGGCAGAGAGACGTTCTGCCCCGCCTGGACCACCAGGGTGGAGCTGCGGACAGGAGAGGCTGAAGACAGATGACATCCTGCAGCACCTGTGGAGTGTGCACAGGTTAGGACAGTGTGCGCCTTCAGAATTATTCAAATTATAGTAAATAAAACACAATTAATATGCAGCTTGAAGAACAAGAAAAGATCAAAAGCAAAAAGTGGACATTCCAGCATGCAGAATTAGTTTGGCTCAGAAAGTGTGGAAACCAGTCCAGGATCCAGATTCTGAAACAGGACACAAAATTTTAGATAAACTGCAGGTGTAGATAAGTTTGGAAAGAGCTTTCCCATTGTTTTGCCATTTAAAATGCTCACTTATTAATAGATGTTACAATTCCAACTTTATGTGTTGTTGTTTTTCAAAGAGAATTAATTTTTTCATTAAGACTTTACTGCACATGCTCACAGTGAGTAAAACTGAGAAACTGCTCTGCCCTGATATTTTAGACCAGTGGTTCCTAACTTTAAGGTCAAGATCCTTTCATGCATATCTACAGGTTTATAAATCATTAAAAAAACAAACAAAAAAAAAACTTAGTATGCAATCGTATTTTTCGATAAAAGTTGTTTTGTTTTGTTAATCTTCATCTGGAACTATCAAAGAGAAGATTGTTCCACCAAAAGTTTGAAAAAAAAAATTGAAGTCTCAGCAGAAACCTTTATCTACCTAAATAAATAAATACAGTAATTATTTGTTGTTGTTGTCAGTGAACAAAGGCTGAAAAGCAGCCACGAAAGAACCGGATACAAACGGGTCTGAAAGTGACAAAATCCTGCCTGAAGTGTGGCGCGCTCTCACCAGAGAGGATCCAACACGCTCACCGACCTGTTCCCACCAGCAGCGGCGCAGACACACAAAAGCGAACAGGTTCTGCACCCCAAGCACCCCGCGCAGTGCGCAACCCCGCATCACATCAGAGACCAGACTGTGGTCCTGAGACTGCGTGCGGGGCGTGCCCCGCTTCACATCTGTTCACGCCTGGTATTTTCAGAGCGTGACTTTACCGCCAACACAAGATCACGAAGAGACAAACGCACCAACGACACCTGCAGGGAACCTGGAATGCATTGCAAGTCATTGACACCCTGGAATTCCATAACAAGTGAATAAGCCTGAACAAAAACAAAATTAACTCACAAAAAAAAGTCAGAATCCACGTGAGCCGCTCCATCATTTAACACAGCTCCGTTTGCTTCAGGTGAGGTGCGCGAACGGGCTGCAGCACCAGGACCGATCAGCTGCCGGAGCGCACAGACCGACGGGCTCAGACTCACACAGAGACTGGCTGACACAGAATAACGGACAAGCGGGGTTTGGCGTGAGAAGAGGAAGTGCGCGGGGACTTTATTGTACACCAGAACTTCTGCTGCAGAAGTGAGAAGCAGAGCCCACCAACATTTCTGCGCTGGCAGTTTTTTTCGCGAGCTCAGAGCTCAGAGCCTGAAGCGTCAACCACAGCTCCGCAGCCCCGATCCCCCCCCCCCCCCCCCCCCCCCCCCCCCCCCCCCCCCCCCCCCCCCCCCCCCCCCGGGAGCTCCGCCAAGTTTCGTTTCTGCGGAGATCCGCGCAAAAACCAGAAGCTTCATCCTTCAATCCGAGTTTATGTTTGACCTTCAAAATAAAGCTGGAAACTTTTTTTTAATCGTCACCGCACTTATTTTTCTTTAATTTGATTTTCAACATATGCACGAGAACTTATGAATGATAGCAAAAAGGGCAAAGAAGCAAAATACAGCTGATTAAACTGATTCAGTGCTGCATGGAAAAGAAATATGCTCAAACAGATGAAACAGTTACCTTTTCTACTCCGATGTACTTTATTTACCAAATAAATTAAATAAAAACAAAAGAAAACTGTTGTATTTTAAGCTTACATCGAAGATAATATCAGTGTAAGTTTTTGGTTAAAAAAGACAATGCTTAAGATTCAGACTCATGTTACTACAGGCAGCTAGCACTGTGAAAAAACGTAATAATAATAATATGCTTTTATTTTGACACGATCTGGGAGGAACTGGGGAGCGCTCGCGAAGACTGCTCGCGGAGGGCCGGTCAGCAGTAAGCAGAATAGACGAGCCGCGCGCGGAGGACGGAGAAGAAGACTGAACTGAACCTCCAGGTGCGAACATCATGGAAACGGTCAACCGGCGGCACTGGTACGACCTGAGGTACCTCCTCCTTCTCCTGCTGCGGCGCTTCATTTACCTCCGATTTATCTCATTTTCTCACGTTTTTCTGTTTTTGGTCTTTTTTCAGTTATGATGTCTCTTTATAATAACTCTGAACATGCTTTAGCCTTCAGATATGCGGGGGTCATTGAATTTGGGTTGCATTTACTGGGCATATTTGCAGGCGTGCAGGGAGACAGGTGTATTGTTGATGTGCCGTTTGAACACCTGCGTTGACCCTCAGGATGCTCCGCGCAGACGCAGTAGTGGCGGTTTCGTTATTGCGGAAACGTGTCCGTGCGCAGAAATGAAACTTTGGCGTGCACAGACACATCGCATGTTTGTCATGTGCAGCATTTGACGCGCCCCAAGTTTCGTTTCAGCTGTGCGGCGTAGACAGCTGCAAACAGCTGGAAACAGCTGGCTCAGTAAACTGAAACCACCTGTTTTCTGCACTCGGATTCCACATTTATGCGTTAATGCAGGGTGTTTGTTGGGATGGCAGTTTGTGTGGCCTTTTTGTGTCTTTAATGTGTTTCTGAGTGTTTAGGATGAATAAAGAGCTTCATCCTAAATGCTCAGTTATGGAATCTGCCCATCCAGTTTGATCTAATGACGTGTTTTCTTGTGTTTCTTTAAGGTTTTTCATATTCATACAATGTCTCCAGGCTGGAGCTTTAGTTGGTGAGTATCAGCCTTTTTCTCTCTGTTGGCTGAACAGCCTGTATTCCTCCCATGGCCACGTGAAGGGACCACCCTGATGTCACCCACTGAAACCATGTGAACTTGCATAATAATGAAAATGGTGATTACCATAAAGCTAGTTTAACTTTATGGTAATCACATTTTCGTTTCCTGGAGCCTGTTTAGACAGTATAGGTGTATCACACATACCTGCTAATTAGTGTTACCTAGCAGACTAATAAATACCAGATGAGAAGAAGCACAGACTTCTTTTCATCTGTAAGTTAAACGTTATTGATCAGATCATTAAAAATGCTCCAGAAGGCTCCAACAGCACAAAACACAGTCCAGAGGCCCAGTTCAGAGACTCCGGCTAGCTGAGGTGAAGCCTAGCAGACAGCTACAGTAGCAGCTACAGCCACCCATGTCGCCATCCACCTGTCAGTCAAGTAGCATCAATCATAGTTCAAACTTTAAGTCTTAATAAAGTTTAGGGTGAGATATATAAGAATGTATCCCCAGCAGGCTGACAGATGAGGTCAGGCAGAGTTTCTGTGGACTGTGATGTTTGCAGTGAGAGCAGGGAGCAGGTGGAGGTATGCTCTGGGGGCAAGAGCAATGAAAATTAGTAGAAGCCAGACAGAATACATGTGTGAATGAGAGGGAGGCAGGCAGAAAGATGAAGATGCAAGGAGCAGAGATAGTGAAGCTGGATGAGTTCAAATATCATCCAAAGCAATGGACAGTGCACAAGAGAGGTGAAAAACAGAGTGCAGGCAGAGTAAAGTGGGTGGAGATGAGAGTCAGGGGTGATTTGTTAAAGAAGGAGAGCAGCAAGAGTGGGTGGGAGACCAGTCATGTGAGGAAAAGATGAGCAATGGGCAGAAAACCAACAAATCCACCACCAAGAGCGAAAGGGAAAGTTTACTAAATCCAAGTGAGACCTGCTATGATGGATGGTTTGGAGATGGTGGCACTGACACAAAGAGGAGGTCGAGCTGGAGGTGGCAGAGCTGAAGATGTCCAGATCTTTATTGGGAGTGAGGATGGACAGGATTAGAAATAACTCCATCAGAGGGACAGCTCAGAGTCAGAGAGGTGAGACTGAGATGGTTTGGACATGTGCAGAGGAGGGAGAGTGGATATATTGGAGAAAGGATGATGAAGACGCAGAAGGAAAAGAGAAAGACCACAGAGGAGGTCCATGGATTTAGTGGAGGAGGACATGCAGAAGGGTGGGGTGACAGGAGGAAGCAGGGATAGGGTGAGATCAAAGCTCAACGCTCAAAGAACAGCCCTGTTTGTGAGGATGTTTTTACTCTATTACCTATAATTCCTTCCTTCCTCCAGACTCCTCTTCGCTTTCCTCCGCCACGCAGCAGCTGTCCATCACCTATATGGCAGGAGAGGAGGCGATCCTTCCCTGCAGCTGGAAGTCACGCCTGGGCGAGGTGGCGCTGCCAACCTGCCACATCCAGTGGGTGACCCCCATGGACACGGTTTTCGAACAGTGGGGGGAGAAGAAGTGGCAGGCGCCGGAGTTCAAGGGCCGGGTGAGGGTCCCCGAGGAGAAGCTGGGGTCGGGGAATTGTTCTCTGATCATCAGCGACGTTCAGATTGGAGACGCAGGGAGATACGACAGCTTCATGGTGGTGGAGGGAGCGAGGTCCAAAACCACGCGGGTCTTCATCCAGGGCGTCAGCCTGTTTGTGAACGGTCAGTGTGCGGTTTGCATGGATGTTTTATTTTTAGTTCTTTTTTTATTAACTGATTTTTATTTTCTCCAATTTCTTTTCATATTCTAGTTTTCCTGGTCTAGTCACGTTCCACTTTCTCATTCCACATGTTTGGATATCATTTAATAGTTTAAATTTTGTCATGTATACCCATCCACTACACTTCTCATCATTTGAGTGCTTCTGATCTTGACTCTTTTCTCATTTACACTCTTCATATCATGTCACAACTAGCTTCCCTAATTTTTCATTTCACTTTTCTTTCATCAAATATTTTTTCTGTTTTTATTGATGAATCTGACTTTTGTTTTCAGACCATAAATCCTATCAGTCACATCGGCCAGGTGAGGACATGGTTCTGCAGCTCCACACCCGTCACTCAGTGCGAGTGGTCTTCCAGGGCAGGTGAGCTGCTTACCTGCAAACAAGCATTTTGTTCTTCAGAACTTTGCACCCTCCTTACATTTAATTGGCATGTTTCTGCTGAGCGTGCGGCTGTCGCGTTCTGACACTATTTCAATTCTTCCCCACAGAAACAGCTCGGAATGGTCGGACATGTGGATGAGGGGGGACAACAACAGTCAGCGTCTGGAGAAACATCTGCTGCTTGAGCAGCTGACGGTGAAGAGATTAAAACCATCAGATGAAGGAATATACAAAGTCCTGGATGAAGAGGGCCTCTCCATCAGCACTGTGCAGCTCACTGTGGAAGGTGAGGTGGCACCAAATTTCTGTCACAAGGGCGATAAAACTGTTCTTGAGAAAACATGATTTCATGTCAGCAGGTACTCACATACAGTCTCACAGTGCAAGTCTGCACAAATTCAGCAGCCCTGAGTGTTAAGCAGCCACCAGACCTGCCTGAGATTCTGCTGGGCGAGCACAGGAGGACATACCTGCTCCTGCCGGGAACAGGCTGAATTTGGTTTATGATCCAACTTTAGACAATATGTGGTGGAAATTAACAAGGTATTGTTATACAAACGTATTAAAGCAATCCACCGATAGTTACAAAGGGTTAAAAATGGCCAATCATAAGAAGAATAGGTCCTCCTTGGTTTCAGCCCCCAAACTGCCAAAAGACCTGCAGCAGCGTGGGGAGCAGAGGACATGTGCTCAGGAGCACAGTGGCTGCTTTCTGCACGGTTGCATTTCAATATAAGGTCCTGGACTGTGTGAGCAGCAGTGAAAACATTCATGTGTGAAATAACATTTGCTCATGAGAACGTTGGCACTCATCACTTACAGCTCAAACGCTGTAACGGGAGTTCAGCTTGTCCTCGTAATTCTTTTGGTTTTGGGGCTTTTTATCTTAGCAAAAATAAAAACCAGCATTGTTCTCAGCATACATATGGCTGCTGTACACTATTACCAGCACAAAATGGCCAGTTGTGACAACCTCCTGATAATTTGTTGGCCAAGTTCTCCGATGAAATTTGATTTTCAGATTTCCATTTCTGAAAATTAAATCTGGAAACTTCTCACATAACTTTACTGTTAGGCACAAGTATTCACAGACAGCCCCTCAGTTTACGCTCTGCCTGTAACGATCCGTTTCAGCTCTTCCACTTTTAACTCCAGCCTTCTTCTGATTGGCAGCCCCTCACAAACACTGAACAACAAGTGGGTGGAGCTTCTGTGGTCAGAGTCAGAGGTGTATCATTTAAGCATGCCTGACACCGGCATGCCTGCTGTCTCTGCACAGTTTGCAGATACATGATTTTGTATGATACTTTACTGGATGCTGCAATAAACACACACGCACAAAAATACTTTTAGAAACAGCGTCTTCCACACATGTGCTCTAATAAACAGGGTGTACTCCTGAGATGCATACAATATGGACAAAAGTACTGGCCCACCTACAGGAGCTACTCGAGCGGTTGTCAGATATTGAAAATATCTGTATTCAGAGATTAAGAGGTGTGGCCCAGTGGTTTTGTCCATGTTGTGCATCTCAGCAGCAGCATTATCTCATGACAAAAAGTCAGTGACGGTGAAGCGTGGGAAAGCTCCGACTCACAGTAAACAGCGATTTAAAATACAGACTTAAACCAGGAAATCTATTTTGGGCTCAGCTGGTGTTTCTGCTGCCGAAACAGAAGAACAGAAAATATCAATTGAAGCAACAAGTAATTCCCAGCAGAGTCGTACCGGCAAAGACGTCTGCGGTTTGTCTTTTCTGATTTCAGCTCGTCCTGAAGCTGCATTTTTACTGGAATTGTAATCACATGTAACCGGTCTGTCCCACAGAACGATCCACATCTCACAGAGTCCAGGAGAGGCTGGAAAATGTTCCAACAGGTGAGAAAAGGACATTTTTGAGGCCCACTAAGAGCATGTTAACAGCAGAGGGTCTGCATCTGAAAAGGATACCATTGCTAAAGAGGAACTTAAGACCATTAAGATAAAAAAAAATAGTAACCTTTGTTTTCTCACTTTGATGTCTTTACAGGTGTTGCTGCCAAACGCAGCAGCTCAGCTCTTCACACAATGTTGGTTCTTCTCCTGAGTTTCCGAACACTTAATTTTCTCTGAGTTTCCTCTGTATGAACATTGCACACACATGAATCTTGCACATTATAGCCAGCAGATGGTGAAAGTTTGTGAGCTGTAAATTTAAACTGAGCCGCATGCGTGTGTGTGTGTGTGCGCACGCAGTGCAGGGGTTCTCAGACTGAGACCATGAGTGTGACAAGAAAAGGTGTGTGTTTGATGTGTGCGTTTTTCTTGTGGTCCTACGTCATGTGGTGCTTGTAACCTGGCACTGACTTTGGGAGCTCCTGTTCCAGCGTAAAGACGCACTCTCAGATCGGAGCGTGAAAAAGGACGTTTTTGGTCTTCTTCTCATAAAGTCATAGAGTAATAAAGTTTAGTGTTGATGACCACTACAAGTTCAGTTCTAAACCTCCTCTCTACATGTCCCATTCTTTTTAAAAAAAAATTATACATTTATGGTTAATAAATCATTTACTGACACTGTAATTAATGAGAACAACCTTTTGGGTTCCCCCATTTTGGGAAATGACTCCTTACTTCATTATGGACACCCCTACAATGGCCTGTTTGGTCACTTCTGCTCTGCAGAAGCGCTGCAGGACATCTGGACCAAACCCACACAACATGGACACGACTGCTGATACAGAGAGACACGAATCTTAACAGTTTGAACTCGTTTTTCAAGCAGAAGTGAAAAAATTCAGCAAATTTACTCTTTCTGCTCATCTCTGTCACTTCTTCAAAATAAAGATAATGATAAAAATAATGATAATGATAAAAATAATGATAATATCCTGCAGCTGCTTTGTGTGGTAGATTTAAATAGTCGAGCTTCTTTTGCCTCTTAGTTGAATGTAATCAAATAATGATGGAGTGCTGTTTTACTTTCTGATGTCACATGATGCTTTAAAATGACAGCTGGTGTTTTTTCATTCCTTGAACATTAGAGGGGATGAAACAGTGCCGCATACGTACAACACAGAACAGCGTTTGCTTCAACACTGAATAAAAACTATTAGAACTTCTGAAGTTATTTTGAGGTCAAAATGTGATCTTAGGTTCTCTGAAATTAATAATTCCCACTTTGGAAAACATATAAATCTGAAATCTATGACTGTTTTGCATATTGTTGTTATTTATATCTCTGAAAAAATCTCAGACAAAATGTATGTAATATTTAATTTTTCTCTTTTTTTCCCCCATTTCTGACCACATTTACAACTCAGTGAATCAAAGACTGAATGTTTGGGGAAATTTAAACTCATCTCTGTAATCTGCAGAAAACTTTTGCTGCTTTTTGTGGTGAAATTGATTGTTCGGGAATTCTTTACAGCTTTCCAGATTTAACTGTTCGCTTAAAAAATTATTTTTATGCTTTTGGTTCCAAGAGCTTTCGGACAAACTTCCTAAATCATGAGAATAATCAGTTCTAATACATAAAAATAAACCAAGCAAACAGACGGGTGTTGTATTCCCATTATTCATTGTTAAACTTCACAGACTGGAATGACTTCACATACAGATTCACACAAATAACACCAACACAATGACTGTACAGCTCGATTAAAGAGCAAAGGCACACAACAGCATGAACACACACTCCCTCCGTGGTGTTCACCAAACTGAAGGAGTGAGTCTTCAAAAAGGACCCTTTTATCATCAAATCCCATTAAAAAGACCAAAACCACCAATAAATGTATTAAAACACTCTCCTGCTCCCAAATGTGGATTCATCTGCAGCTGAAATTCGATGTCTGCTCATCAGCGGCCGTATTATTGGTCAAGTAGCATAAACACAGTCCACAGGTCCAATTCAGGGACTCCAGTTAGCTGAGTGAAGACTAGCAGAAAGCTAGCAGCTGTGTCACCATCCACCTGTCAAAGAGGCCACGCCCCTAATAATGCAAATTTAATCTAATTCAAACAGGTGAATCATAAAAACATCTTCCCCCATGCAGCTGTTATGAAGGGTGAAATTAGACCAAAGCAGTTTCTGTAAACAGGGACTGACTCACTGTTGGGAGTCACACTCAAGTGGACATTAGAGGTACTGCAGTTTTTGACTCTGTTGACTACATTTTTCAGGTGGAAACTTTGAACCAAACAGACCTGCTGAAGTCTAAACGCAGCTACTGTTCATATTTATAATGAAGCCGGTGGGCTGACAGAGGGGGAAGTGAGAACGTTTCGACTGATCGCCGATGGTTTCAGTCGAAATGTGGGATTTGTTGACACGAAGGAAAGTTTAATCCTTTAACCGTCAGTCTGAGTTGAGTGCTCAGTTTTTTCAAGTAACACGTTCCAAAGAATTCCTCCTGTGTGATCGGTACAGTGTTAGAAATCATAACAAACGTGTTTCCTTTCACTGAAGTTAAAAGCAAGACTGAGCACCCTTTGAAACAACTCAGACTCCTGCAAAGAGCTGAACTGAATCTGGGTGATTAAAGCTGTCACTGTTTACTGAAAGCTACACAGTCTCGCTTTAAATAACCAGCAGTGAAGGAAAAGCCTGTTCAGTGTTTCATGATAAAAGAATTTAGACCAAGAACCGTTGGTCCATTAAGGAGTGTTTTCTCGGCGCTTTACTGGAAACCTCTGGGAAACACTATTATTCCAGTTTTATTCTTCATTCAACTCGATTACTTAGACAGCAACAGAAGCCAAAGAACCCTGCACACACTGTTAGCGCAAGACTGATCAAATACTTCACCTGACAAAGGTCTGAGAGTCAAAATGTCAGCAACAAAGTGACCAAGTGTGTCCAAGATTTGTTGGTTTTGTTAAAGTTTATAAAGTCATGGAATTTAAAAAAAAAAAAAAACATTCAGTGAGGCAGTCCGCCCCTCTCTGATCTGTGATACGACTCCTTCATCTGGAGACAAAAGAAGTCTTTTTAATGCTTTCCAAACTTTGCAGAAAATGTTAGAAGTTGGGTTTGTGCTTCTTGACCTCAACCATGAGGTGGTGCAGGTTGATGAGCTCGGAGCGGACGGCCAGGCTGCGGAACGTTGGCTGGTTCAGGACCTTGTGGAAGCCGTGGTAGTACTGGATCAGCTGGGTCAGGGCCCCCTGCAGGAGGACGATGAAGAGTTTCTGCATGACTCACTTCCTCCTACATACATTTCTCTTAAATGTTTCCCACCTTTGAATGTCAGCCTTTGCTACTAACACAGAGACTCGTGGTGTCCTGTTCAGAATGAGTGAGAGCTCAGTGAGCGCCTGCACATGTTTATAAGTGACAGGCCAAAGCAGCAAAGTTTTATTAAGTGAATGATGTTCAGTTTGTTCACTTTATAATTAGGTTGAAATAATTTAATAGAATCCAAGAATAGTAAAACTTGAGAAAATATACCTGACATCAAAACACCAACCTCACAGAAACCTCATTCAAATGTTCCCCCTGCTTAAAGAGGACAGACCTGGCTCTCACCTGAGGGGTGAAGTCACTGAAGTATGGCAGGCCGTTTGAACATAAAATCCGATTCACCTCACTTACATTCCAGATATCTGAAATTGATTTATGACTAGACGTATTAGTAAATTAAGATATCTCTAATTATGTTTTGACTAGACAAAATACCTATTTGAGATATCTCTAATTACATTCTGACTAGTTGAAATGACGTCAGATTTACCATTCGTTTGTATGGCGGCTTCAATTCAAGATATCTTCAATGAATTACTGAAAGTCACATTTCAGATATCTACAATTAAATTATGACTAGTCATAAAGTTAACTCAAGATATCTTGTTTTTTATTCTGACTAGTCATAATTCTAATTAAAGATATCTTAAGTGTATTTTTAGATAGGCGATAAATAGTTTTGACTAGTGCAAATTAAATTCTAGATATCTTGAAAGCAAATAATGACTAGGCAAAACTAAATTAGAGATATCTAGAACTGTAATTTTGACTAGTCAAAATGCCTTTTAAGATATCTCCAAATGAATTACAGATATCTTGAATTAGACGGCTTTTCTATTTAAGATATCTTAAACGCCATTCTGACTAGTCAGAATGGCGTTTAAGATATCTTGAATTATGCAGCATTTTGGCAGAATGTTTATAAGGCAGTTTGTTAAAACGGCCATAAAATCAGAGATTCTGTGCAGATTTCTGAAGCAGTCTTTAAGTACACGATTCTCGCACTCTCCGCATATCCCATACTGAGGAGCTCTCTCTGTATTGTTGCATTTTATTACAATTTTGTCCGCACAGGCAATTGTTTGGACAGCTCAGTACAGCACAAGGGGGCTTACATGCAATGATTAAATTCAGATATCTAAAACATAATTTTGACTAGTCATAATTAGGTTTGAGATATCTTCAATTGTAATTACGGATGTGTGACCCGTCAAGTGACGAATCCGGTGACGTAATTTGAGATATCTCGAAAGGAATTTTGACTCGTCAAAATGTAGTTGAAGATATCTTGAATTATTATTCTTACTAGTCAGAATGTAATTGCAGATATCTTAAATTACCATTCTGGATAGTTAAAATGCAGTTTTAGATATCTGAAATGTAATTACGGATAGTCAGACAAACGTTTCTGTGCGCAGCCACGTCCTGTGAAAAGCCCCTTTTTTATGTGAGCATGAAGCAGAGGTTTAACAGAGGAGGGTCACAGAGACACAGAGAGAGCCTGGCTGTGATGTTCTCTGAAGTGTACCCCCCCCCCCTCCCCCCCTGTGGTATTCAAATTCAAACACAGTGACCTCACATGACCCACAAAACAAAAATCTGTGGTCTTCTTTATTATTCAAGATTAAAATTAACTGAAGCTTCTACACACAGTTAACTTTGGGATGAATTAATGCCATAATCATAACCAGATTCCTCCTCTCACTCTGCCCCTCAGGCTGAGACCTTCTGTCACATTGGTGTGAATATCCCATGAACAGTGAGTAACATCCATGCTTCCCACACCTGGCTCATTGACTGATACAAAAATGTGATTTATTTTCTTAATAAAGTTTTTAGTTTAACGATTTCTGCTCCTCAATTATGAAAATGGGCCCTTTCATGACTTTGTAGTCCTTTTGTAGTTTTTGCAGACATTTTGCACCTCTCTGTGTGTTGACTTTACATCTGTTTTGTCATCATTTTGCAACAACTTGTGGTAATTTTACATTATTTTATACTATTATTATATCTCACTCTGTAGTCATTTTATACCTTTTTCATTCATTTCATGTTTCTTCACTTTGCCATCATATTGCATCCCTTTGGAGTCTTTTTGTCTCTTTTTGGCTATTTTACATCCTTTTGTAGTAATTTCAAAATCTTTGCTTTGAATTTTGTGTCACTGAAGTCAATTTGCATATTCTGGAGGGAATTATTTTGTCCGTTTTTTAGTTCTTTTAAGTCAATTTGTAGCCGTTTCCTGTCTGTACAGATTCTTTTTTCTCGTATTGTGACCCTTTTGACAGATTTTGCAACTTTTTGTTGTCTGTCAGTGTTCGCTGTCACAGCTCAGCGTGTCGGTTACTCCACGGTGGCTGTGCCGTACTTGTCCTGTCTATTTGACCTGCCGCACAGCTCACCTGGATGATGCTGGTTCCATTCTTGAAGTTGGTGAAGGACCTCATGACATCCTGACTCATCGCCTCCACCGATTGTTTCCATGTACTGGAAAACCCCCGAACCAGCTGAGTGATTCGAGCTGCGTGCACACATGCACACACACACACACACACACACACACACACACACACACACACAGACACACATACACACATTATTTAAGTGAATTTAACTTGTGGTTCGCATACTGACTTCTTGCATGGAAGGAACACTTTGCTGACTCTCGTTTTTCTCTCCACGCTGGTGTGCGGTCAGTTTCCTGTGAAACATGTTGGTCAAACAAAACAAAGGAACAAATGTTCACAGACACAGTGCGGTGAACATGACAGAGAACAGAACAAAGGATGAGAAGACGGCAATAAAAAGGAAGTGGAAAGCTGCAACTTCAAACTGACAGAAATGAAACTGTAAAACTGCTCGTTACTCTGTAAATCAAAACCAAAGCATCAAGTCAAGACGCGCTCACACTGCGCCTTGTCGTTCAGCGTGTGACTGACTTCACAGAAGTAACAGAGGGATTCTGGCAGATGAAGTTTCTTTATGCTCACAGTGACTGTGAAACAAAGTTCAAGGTAAAATTCTATAGAAACCATCAAGTATGCTCAGGCTGGGATTTCCTCCAAATGTGTTGCATAGCTGGAGTGCGAGTGGAAAGCACCTACGTGCAGGTATCCAGAGGAAGCAAACAAAACACTTCATAAACATGAAGCTGTGACACCATCCGGATCCTCTGAGTGCTCTTTTAACAGTAACTTAACAAAAAGCTGCAATTTTTATGTTTGGTGACAGCAGCACATGGATGAAATAATACGGAAATGACAAAAGTGAGTCAAAAAATAAAGAACAGGCAATTATTACAAAGAAGTGGCTGCAAGGAAAAAATGACTCCATAAAACATTTATGTTTTTAAGCAGCATTTTGAGACGCCAGATATTCCTCAAGAAACCTGTCAAAAAGAGGACAGAGCAGCCATTTCTAACAGCTCCAATCAATGCAAGTCACTGTCACCTGCTGAGGTGAGCGGATCAGCGAGGACACACACACACCATCCACCTGTTCATGGTCTTGGGAGGGGGGCTATCCCAGCTGACATAGGGCGAGAGTACATAGGGCAGGGTACATCCTGTACAGGTCACCAGCCTGTCGCAGGGCCAACACAGAGAGACAGACAACATCCACACTCACATTCATGCTTTCATTCACACCTATGGCCAATTTAGAGTTTCCAATTAACCTAATCCCAGTAAGTGCATGTCTTTGGACTGTGGGAGGAAACCGGAGTACCCGGAGGAAACCCACGCAGACATGGGGAGAACATGCAAACTCCACACAGAGAGAGAGAGGGAGAGGCCTGGGCCAAGGTGGAATTGAACCCAGGCCTTCCAGATGGTATTCTAACTGTGAGGCAACATAGCTAACCACTGTGCCACCGTGCTGCCCCGTGCACCGTTCAAGTATATATCACACAAATACATATAAAGCAAATCAACCACTAGATGGGAACAACAACTCCAGGAAAAAGGAGACTTTCAGCTGAACATATAATGAGTCGACTCATTGAGAGACACATAAATAAAATTTGCTCTCCATGAAGACAGGAAGTCAGATTACTGAGGTCACTCCCGACACATAAAAATGTGCTGGGTCAGTTTTAGGGAGTTCACACAACAGCTCATCTGCAAACACACACAATCAACACACCTGCAAATCTGAAAGAGGTATTTTGCAGCTGGAAAAGCAGAAGGTCCTTTATTTCCACCTCAGCTTTTGAAACACCCCACCCAACAAGTCTCTTCTCACACATAATAACTGAACCTTTGGGGCTTCACACCAAGAGGAAACAATCTTTTTCTCACCTTCATCATTCTTCAGTCGCTCAAGCTGCCCTTTCTCCATTAGCGCTTCGGCCTCCTTCACAAAGGCGATCAGCCCCCCGAAGGGCGGTGAGAGAATCTCCTCGATAAACTCCTGCACAGAGGAGACGCAGGTGATTTCTGAACAAGATCAGAAACTAAACTTTTCAAAGTTACATTCAAATCTAGTAAAGCTACTGCAGAGAGTTATTAAAATTATTAACACACACACACACACACACACACACACACACACACACACACACACACACACACACACACACACACACACACACACAATGAAATGAAAAAATATGGATAAAATTTTAGGAAAAGCGGTTGTGAAATTAATATTAATTAAATGCCTGAATCCAAACTTTTAAATGTGGCAGAATAGAAATATTCAAACCTAAAGATGCTACAAAAATAATAAAATATCCTACAAAAATTATCTTAATTGTTAGAAATATCTCATGACAAAGTCAGAGAAATATGAATAAAGCAGCTGAATAAAGTGTTTTGAATGGTGGTGATTGTACTGACCTGCGTTCTCGCCAGCAGCAGCTGCTGAAAACCTTCCACCTCCTTACTGTCGTCTGCTGCCCTCTCCTGGACAGACGAGAGAACAACAATGGCACACAGCATCAGTGAGAGAAATCTTCTCTGTTTTTACTTTTTTCATTTACCAAAATTAAAATTAACAGATGACAGAAAGTCTCAGGACGAGATCTGCAACACTTCCTCCACATCAGAACAACAACTGAGAGAAGGACAGACTGAGAGGTGACTTCAGCCCATGTCATCGCGTTGGTTGTGGCACTCACCATGAGGACGCTGAGCATCATGTCGTAGTTGTTGATGAGGAAGATGAGCTGGTCTCTCCTCGAGGGGAATTCTGCCGCCATCTTAAGCACAAAGTTTTCGACCTCAATCTGGAAAACAAAACATTCATATTTTAGATGAAATCATTAAAGACAAATTCAGTTTGAGAGCCTGCACGAGTGTGTGTGTGTGTGTGTGTGTGTGTGTGTGTGTGTGTGTGTGTGTGTGTGTGTGTGTGCGCTACCTGCAGCTGTCCCAGCAGAGCGTTGGTCCTCTCGTTGGGGAATGTCTGGTTGATGCTGACGATGGCTGAAGAGAACTCTGCATAACGGCGAGTGATCTGAAATCAAACACAACCTCACCGCGCTGACCCACACACTGATGTATGAGCTGAGTGTGTAGGAAACACACACAGTGTTGTGTGACATGCAGTGTGTCTCTGCTTGTACATACGTAGTGCGGTCTGGTGTCCAGTACTCCCAGTTTCTGAGGGTCTGTGTTTCTGATGCTGCTGATGTTCATCTCCAGAATGAGCTCAAACCTCGGCCACAGCAGCTCCAGCACCGCCTCCCAGTACCTGACAGACAGCATCAAGAACGTGTTCCGCCTTAACCAATCAGGTTTCTTTGCACACTTTAAGAGCACCTGATAAAGCCTTCACTCATCCTCTGTGCACCACCTGCACAGCAGCAAACAGCTGACTGACACCAGCTTCTTCAGGAGAAGGTGGAGACTAAAAGTGGAGCTGATATAGAGTCTGTATTAGACACAAGCACCACTCTGCTGGTTGTTTGCTAATGAGTGCAACATACTGACCAAAATCACTGCTGATATTTTTTTTACTGCATACAGGATTAACATAAAACTGAAAACTTCCTGTAATTTTTTTCTCTTTTAAGTCGCCTTTTTAGGGATGCGCTCAGCTGATGTTTGGATCAGGAATCGCTTCAGAAACTGGATATTTTGAAAAAGTCAGATTATACTCATACAGCAGCTTTTATGAGATGAATGAAAACTGTAAATAACTTTGAGGCTCCAGTGCTGCAGTTTGAGAAACAATAACAGGAAGCATCAGCAGAAGTGGAGGAGGACACACTGACTTGTCGAGAGCGGGGATGTTCCTCTTGGCCGTGATGGCTCTAAACCTGAGGATGATGTGGATGCACAGGAAGATGGCGATGCTGTCGTAGCAGTCGGACACGTAGGTGGACATGCTCTTCTGCAGGAGGAGACAGAGAGCCCGGCTGACTGATGCCATGTGACATGTTGTACGACCATCGCTGAATTCTTTGACGGAATGTAAAGCATTAAATTTTTGGTGCATTTGTTTTTGTAACAGCTTTTATGGATTCAAGTCTGAGTTCAAACTTAAACCTATGGTGTAAACTGATGCATTTTTCTTGCAACCAAAGCATTAGTATGAAACCCAAAGCTTTTTTTAAGCATGCAGGAGCCTTTGAATCCTGGTAGGTGCACACCACCTTCAGTAACATGATTCAAAAGGCCCACAACTTTGTGGAGCATCTTAGAGAACAGCACTATATACCCCTGTTTTTTTTTTTAATCTGATTTTTCAAGCAGTTTCCAGGACTGAAATGTGTCCAGGGTTCTCCTGACCCACCAGAGCTCTGAGTGACACTCAGCAGCAACCCACAGTGGCTGAACTTCAGATTTTTACCAACATTTCTCTCCTCTCTGCTGAACTTCACCAGTTTAGCACAAAAGGAGTCTGTTTCATAAGAGAAGCCTTAAAAGTGAAGCAGAGAAAAACAGCCGTGTAGATGTACGTCAAATAAACAGTTCTTCCTGTTTCATCATTGCTTTGCATCCCTGTAACAGTAAAAAAGAAACTATAACACAGCTACAGATTAATAAATCAGTTTTTGTTGTGATGCTTTTAACAGAAATCTGAGTATATGCCAGATGAATAAATGTGGTTTGTACTGACTGAACAAATTTTTAAAAAGTTTCTGTTGAAGGAGAGAAAAAAAAAACTGCACTCTGCAGGTCTGAGAGGAGGCGGCGTTCTTACCAGGAACATGCTGAGAGTTTTTCCCATGATGCTGTTGAAAAGGTCGAGGGCAGAGTTTCCTGCCACCATGAAGAAGTCGGACAGGAAGAGGTATTCTCTGCAACCGTTGTCCAGCAGAGCATAGTGCTGGCTGCGAAACAACGTCTCATAGGGATACTGTGGGAGAGAGAAGAATAATGACGGATTATTACTGGCCAGTGATCAGCTCTACAGACTGTAAAAAATGATGGACTATAAAAATAACGACTTTGTTTATGAAGTCTTGCGTTCAGCAGTTGGATCGTCGCCATCCTGAAGTTTGAAACCAGATGTCAGTGATGTGTGAGTGAAACCAAAGATCCTGCACACGGCAACAGCTTATCAGTCTTAAGGGGGACCCGCCTTAGAGGACGCCCTGCTTTCATTAAGTAAGACTTGAAACCACTGACTGAGACCATACACCCATCAGGAAAGTGTTTACAGAGGTCTCAGCCGAGCAGCAGGACTCACAGAGTTAGGAGTCGCTCCCTCCAGACAATCAGACAGAATACAGATTTAAGGCACTTCAGCACTGGCTTCACTTTTCAGACCTGGAAGCCGCATCCATCTTTTACATACAATCTGCTTCCAAACCATTTTCTCCAAGTTAAAAAAAAAAAATAAAGCTGCCACAAGATGTCAGCGGTGAGTAACGAGTCTTCAGCGCTCACCTGAGCTCATTAAACTGCTGTCACTGTGCGTCTGTTTTAGATTCAACTGCCCACTGGGAATAAACATAAACTGCTTCATCCTAAAAAAAATGTAAAAACTGATCACAATTAAACTGAGGGAGTAAATCTGTTTTTCCTAAAGGTGAGCAAACATCTATTAATGGGCAACAGTAATTTTCTTTAAGAAAGCCCCCGCACAGTGTTACAGAGATTTATCATGCTCTGTGTGGTTGACTTTTAAGTACAAAGCCAACCTCAGTCTGTTTACACACATGCAGCTGCTTTTTCTGAGGTCTTTTAAATATGACAGCTCTCTCCAACAGAAGGAGTTTGGGTTGAATGGATTGTTTCAACATGTTTTTGCATCCGAACTGGATATTTTAACGATTCAAGAACACAAATCATTTGTGTTTCTGTCAGTCAGCGAGGTCTCTCTCACCCTGCTGTCTCCTCTCTGAGCCGTGTGTGGAACTAGGATGGGCCCCTCCAGCTCGGCCGGACTCAGTATGGCCCCCCTCTGGCCCAGAGTGAATATAGTGTTCCTGCTCTTCAAAGATGGTTTAGAGAAGAAGCCTGCAGTGGTGAGTCAAGGAGCTTCAAACAGTCTGCATAGCAAGGTGTCACATGATCTGACTGCTGCCAGGAGTCATAAATCAGCAGGTATCTGAGTCGTGTAGGTATTGTTTGTCCAGTCTATGACATAGACACAACTAAACTAAATAAACACTCGTGTGTAAACTCGTACTATAAATAAGATGCAGCAGTCTTTGGTCTTTCATTCGTTAGTTTCCATTTTTTTAGAGAAAATCTCATTTCAAACAGGTAAGGAAGGGTTAAAAAAGTCCCACGGACCTAGAATGGCTTCAGAGTGCACGTGAGACTTGCACACAGTGTGCAAGTCTCGTAAATACAAACGCACAAAGACACTATAAAGGATATCTTTCTTGGCTGTGTCCTCCACTCCCATCAGGTCATCTTTGTCTGCCACCTCTTCATACTGCAGGACACGCAAACATCAGATCACATGTGTTAGCTAGACAAACACACCCTACAGGTGCTGTGACACAAACAGCGAGCTGCTGCAGCCATAGGCCTGATTTAGACTTCCACGTCGGGTCTTTGTGGGGCCGACGTATGTAACCAGAAACCGCTCTGAGCCCTACGCAGTAACATACAGCGTAATCTGACGTGCATCTCTCGAGAAATGTAACTACAAGTCGGGTTGATGCAGCCTGCAATGATTCTGATTGGATTGTTCATCGATGCTTTTCCTGCTACTTTTTTTGGTTTCTGTCAGCTGGCATCGCATATAAAACACTGGGACGCGACCACGACGCGACCACAATTAACAAACACACAGCTAACCTCGTACAGGCATAAATAATGGCACTGACATCGGCCATCTATGTAGGTTACATATGTAGCACCCACAAAGATCCAGCTCATAAGTCTAAATCAGGCCTTACAGACTGTAGCTTTCAGAATTTCACACATGGAGGGAGAGGTTCATGGAGGTGATGACTTCGCCGCAAACCCACTGACCTGCACTTTTAGCAGCCTGCCGCTGTACGACTTAAAGTAACTGTAGTAAATCTTGCTCATCGTGTCCACGTACTCGTCTCTGATCTCCTTTGCGACCGTTCTCTCATTAGCCAGAAGGAACTGGTAAAAAAACCTGCAGTAAAAAGAGCAAAAAGGACTGCTGTCAATCAGGATATTCATCATTAACTGATCAGACTCAAAATGACAAGAAATCCATGTATAGACTTAAATTGTTGTACGTGAAATGCACAACAGTTATTCTAGTTATTTCTTTCACAAAATTATTTTTAGCATCCCTCACAAAACAAAATAATACATAGACTTTATTTATCCCAAAGTTGGGTGACCCTTTTTTTCCTTCAACACAACAACTCAAACAGAAAACTCAAAAAAGGTGGACGGCGCTTCAGAAAAATGAAGCCAATCAGGAACTGCCTGAAAACCTGCATTCTATAATACAGACACCAGATGGCGAAAGCCGGGGCTGCAATAAGACTCAGAACATTTTAATTTGTCATTATACAGAATGTACGATGAGACTGGAAGGCCAATCCTGTTTCAGTGCCACACTCTAGAAAGTCCACACATAAATATATAAAATAAAATAGAATTTATAAAAAACAAACTAAATCGATAGATAAGTCCACTTGGTGAATAAATGGTGCACAGTATAGGAGTGATAGATATTGCTCAGTATGACTAATATAAATATTACACAGGGATGCGGGTATTGCGCAGTTAGACTGGGACTTATAGAAGCCTGTGGGGGTGCCGGCTTTCTTTCTCCACCTAGGTAAACACTTTGCTGAGTTTCTGGGCTCAGTTACTCATTTTGGGTCATACTGAAGAAAAAGTCAATTTTGTAAATCTTCGTCATACCATGTTTTAAAAAAAAAAAAAAAAAAAGAGGATTAGCCGTGGTATTTTCCACTCACACACTGGCTAACGATTTGTCAGTTACAAGTCGTGAGCCAGTGAGCAAGCGGTTTCAGACCCTCCCCATCCGATGGCTTCAAAACAGGAGTTCAGAAACCAGCGGGTGATGTCACAGTCACTACATCCATCTTTTCTACCAACTATGATAAGAAACAGCTGAGATAAGTTAAATGCCATGTAGCTCAAACAGAATACAATGTGACAAATGATGAAAAAAATAATATGAAATCATAAAGAAATAATAGAAAAATGCAAAGACCTTTATAAGTAAAGTAACAGTCAGTTTCTTAACTGTAAGTGGACCAATTAAATGAGGTGACCCCCCCAAAGCCCATTTTGAGGCAGAAGAAACCTGAACATCAGCAGTGCTCACCTGTATTTCAGCAGAGTGTTCTGTGGGATCTGATAGTTGGTCATCGGTTTCCTGAAGGAGTAAATCTTCTGAAGAATGAACTCTCTGATCTTTGACACCGCCTGACGGGAAGAAAATGTGTGAATGTGATTCAAAAGATATAAAACAAAAACATGCAATTCAGCAGTTTATTGACCTAAAAGAATTTCCCCCACTTCTTGTCATAAACCTTAAACAATAAATATATTCAAAAATGAAAACATGATTCTAGAAAGTGAAATTAAGATCTTTGAAGTCCCCTCCTTAGACACGTCCCGCCTCTCTCTCACCTTGAGTTTGAGGCGGTCGACGATGTCCTGGATGTCGGCGCAGGCCAGCGTCTCTCTGAAGCTTAGCTCTTTGGCAAAGTTGATCTTAGTGTTGAGCTCGTGGAGCTGCTCCAGAAACTCCTGCTCGGTCACGGGACTCTCCAGGATGGTGCTGCAAACACACAGCAGGAGACCATAACCCTTCACTTCTTCTATAGTAACTTCACCAGAGAACAGCAATGATTTATAATGAACTTCCTTCTTAACAGTGTCTGAAGGAGTCCTGCTTATAGAAATTTTCTGGTTCATAGACTTCTTTTAGTTTTGTTGGCAGTAATGCAATCAACACAAACCACTTAATGAAGCAGGAACATGTCATAACTCTCTGCAGACTGCAAAATCCACATCTGTCCAACTGATGAATGAAAACTGACACAAGGTACAGAAAATGTTGTCATTTGAGAAGAAGAGGCCATTACATAACTAGTGTTTTGTCCTGTCAGATGGCTGCTATATAACTAATCACTCATTATAATATTTCTAGGCACTTTTACGCACTAACTTACGAGATCATGGCACCGGGCACCACCAGCTCATCCACCAGCTGGCTGAGGTGGCTGCGGACGGCCTGCCTGTTCTTCAGCCGGACGTTCATGCTGACTGACTGCTGCTGCAGGGTCTGGATCTCGCTGCTGATTGAGGACAGGTCACTCTGGAAGCCGCTCAGCATGCCCTCCATACGCTGAAGGCAGCACACAACCATGAGGTTAGAGAGACTGAGGACAGACTTCTGAGCCCTTCTTTAGTAAATGTTGGTTTGAAAATACAGCGTAACAAATGCACCAAGTTTCATAATTGAAATTTTGGACTGAACTCAGTTAATTCAATACTGGTCTTGATTTTGAAATGAAAAACTTCAAATTAATGTCCATGTGGACAAAAAAGCAATGGTTAATGGACTAATTCTTATATAGCGCTTTTCTACTCTGAGCACTCAAAGCGCTTATACAACACGTTTACATTTACCCATTCACACAAACACTTCCATGTGTATCTAAGCCAAGTGCTTTTATTATCTAACATTGACACACATTCATACTCCAATGCTTGCATTGGAGAGCAACTTGGGGTTCTTGCCCAAGGACACTTTGGCATGCAGCCCAGAACAGCCAGGAATCGAACCGCCAACCTTCCAACCAGTAGGTGACCTGCTCTACTTCCTGATCTCCAGCCACCCCATCAATAACGATGCAAAAAGACAACATTTAAAACATTTGATTATAACAGTCATTTTGGTTTAGTGAGCAGTGTTCAATGAATGTGACATTCATAACGTGTCAGTGGGAGTTTTAAACACTTCAATCGTGTGTAGAGAAAACTGAACTAGGGGTGCAAAAGAAAGTTTTCTTCATGTCTCAGGTATATCCATCCCACCTTCTTCACAGAAAACAACACAAGCACTGGTGGAGCCATTTTATTCAGCTGGTTGATGTTTGAGCTCAGAAAATACTAAATGGCACCAAAAAACATCTGATCTCATGATTCATAGGGATTTTAAATCGATTTTAAATGTCCAGAAGAGTCCATCCCATTCTCTGGAGCTTCAAAAAGAGTCTGGACTTCTTTAAGTTTCTTGAAGACATTTCATCTCCCCACCCCCACCCACAGGTGCTCGAGTGGACTGAGATCTGGGGAATTTGGAGGCCAAGTCAGCACCTCAAACTCATTGTTGTGCTCCTCAAACCATTCCTGAACAGTTTTTGCTTTGTGGCAGGGAGCATTATCCTGCTGAAAGAGGCTACAGTCATCAGGGAATACAGTTTCCATGAACGGATGTACATGGTCTGCAGCAGCTCTTAGGTAGGTGGTACGTGTCAAAGTAACATCCAAATGGTTGGCAGGACCCAAAGTTTCCCAGCAGAACATTGCCCAAAGCATCACACTGCCTCCGCTGGCAGGTGCCGTGATGGACAGTCGGTGGTCATAATGTTATTATTGATCAGTGAATGCTCGAGCTTGTCTGCATCTCTAAAAGTTACATTAAAACCTGTTTAAATAAGGGCTACTTAAATGCAATGGACTGTGGACACTTGAATGCATCTCATCTTACCTCCAGTATGGAGTCACAGGCAGTGATCTGGTTGTGCAGGAGAGCGATGTTCTGACTCTCCTTGATGTCTGAAGGACGAGCGCTCAGGAAAACGTAACACCAAAATCAAAGAGACAGAAGCACTTCTAATCCTCACTTAAGTTTCATGAAGCACCACAACAACTGTTTTTGAGTCAGCATTAGTAATGAGTTAATTAGTAATTAGTTACAGTGTGCGTTTTAAGACTCACTGATTGTGATATTCAAACTGTGAGCTGTGAAAGATACAGTCTTTGATGGAGGCCTGTTCAATCCTCTGCAGTTCTGCCTCCACCTGTTTGGAGTACTGACGGAGGTCGACACCCTGAAAACAGACGAGAGGAGAAACAGCGCTGTCAATAAAACAACAGAGAACTCCACCACAGGAAACATGCTTACTACTGGCTTCAGTCAACACAACTTCACTTGAATTGTTTACTTTGAAAGAGGAAGTGTGTAGGCAAAACTTATGTTATGGCACCTTTCAAAACAAAAGTACCAGATTCCTTCATATTAAAAAAAATCTAACAAGCAATAAAAGGGACAAAAAAAAAAAAGAAGGTAAAAACTACATTTTTTTAACTCTTTGTTCCCTTTGAGTAGCTCTAAGGTTGTTTAGTCATCTTCTTTCTCACAGCTTGCTCAAGATCTTCAATCTAACATCATAACTAACTAGCTGTGAGGCTAAAAAGTGACCAAAAGTAAGCTTTCAGCAGAATTGGAAAAAAACTGCAAAATCCCAGAATTCAAGCTCTGGACTGATGTGCTCCCGTCTGCACTGGTCAAGCAGCAAACATAGAAGAATAGAATAGAACAGAATGCCTTTGTCTTTATACAGAATGTACAACGAAACTGGACGTGTCTTAACATTGCTGCTGCAAAGAAACACGACTGAGGGAGCCCAAGAACAAGAAGATGATGACTGCAGGAACCAGGAAACACAAGGGCAGGACATCAGAGCAAAGGATATCCGATCTGACTGCGGTGCTAAATAATTTGTTATTTTACTTAAACAATTAATCAACACACATGGCCATGATGTTCTGAAAGCAAAATAATAAAAGATCTTCGGCAGTAAATTTTAGCCAGACCCACTACAAGAAGGGCTCAGCCTCTTCTTCAGCTATAGATCAACATTTACACCTGAGGGTGCTGGAACTCCATTTGCAGAACAGGAAGGGATGATTTGGATGTAGATTTAGTTCAAAACAAGGAAAAAATATATATTTATGGCAGATCACCACATGAGTCCAGATTCTACAAAAAAAAAAAAATGGAGCTGAGTCCAAAGAGCAGAGTGAAGTCGTACTTTTGTACAAATGATCTAATCAGTCTGTTAACGTGTTTTGGTGATCTCACCGTTTTGAGCGCTTCCTTCACGAGGTCGTCTTCCAGGTTGGCCTGAATGTGAACTGCAGAAGATGAAAGGGAGCAAAACTTAAACAAAACATCAGAGAAAGGCAGCAGCTTCTCTCCAGCACCGAGGAGCTCTGGTAGGGAAGCTCTGCAGGAAGATGTGACACACACCACCTCAGCAGAGCTTTAATATTAACGTTTCCTTACTGTCCACTTCATCCAGGATAAACTCATCTGTGGTGATATCCAGCTCTCCCAAATTCAGGCTAGCCATGTCTGCATCAGTCTTCTGAGGAAAAAACACAAAGTGACACATAACAAATGTGCATCAGTGCTGGGTCCATGTTGTGTAGGGTTACAGCAAGTGATAATTATCGGATTAAACTGACCAACCACGTTTAGTCTGATTAAATCACTGCTAGAAAAGACTTTTTGGTTCTCATTTACTGATTTCTTTCAGCCAACATACACTCACTGGCCATTTTTTTAGTTACACCTGTTCAAACGCTCCTTAATTTAACTGTCTAAGCAGCCAATCACATGGCAGTAGCGCAGTGCATTTAAATATGCAGACAAGATCAATATGACCTCCTGAAGTTCAAACTGAGCACCAGAATAAAGAAGACAGGTGATTTGAGTAACTTTGAAGACTGAAAGGTTGTTGGGGACAGACTGCTTCTGATCTGCTGGGATTTTCCCACACAGTATAAACGTAGGCAAAATATAAAAAATTATAATAAGACTCTGAGGCGCTTTCAGGTACTTAACCTGTATCATTTTCATACAGGTCACATATTTTTATGTTGCTCCACACATCAACTCATCTGGCATTTATATAAATGACAGAGTTAAACCAATTACTAACTGATCCAACAAATATTCATATTTGTGCAGCTTGAACCGGATAATAATCAATAATAATCAACAATCTGGATTCCTGATGCACGACCAGGGCGACAAACTGATAACCCTGATTTCAGTTTTCGCATTACAGACGGTGACTTTTCACTTCCTAATGTGTGTTTCAGTTTTCGCAGCATCAGCGCAGCCTGGAAGGGTTCCTGCGCTTTCTGTGGCTAAAGCCGGGGTCCCGGACGGCTCCCCGACCGCTTCACACAAAAATCCTCACCTCGTCCTGTAAATATGCCATAGCGACTTCTGTCGGGTTTCCAGCTGTGTTTGCGTCGGCCCCAGCTCCGGCAGCGGCTGCGACTCCCTCCGCCATTGCGGAATTTACGCTAACGTAAAAAATTAATATACAAATCTTAAGTTCCACCTCGTAGTTACCGAAAATATGCTTTTATTAACCGAGCGCGATATTACCGCGAACATGCGTCGTGAGGGGAAAATAAACGGGAATCAATAAACATTAATCCCGCGTGGGTAAAATAGTTTAAAATAGGGTTAAACCCGCGTTTGTTCGTTTCTGAGAAAAGATTTTTATTTTCCAGTCGGATGGTTCCATAGTGGCGGACCAACTTCCGTTCACAAACGGGGTCAAACTCTCGCGAGAGCGACGTCGCTTCCTCTTCGCACGGAACCTACTTCCAAGATGGTGAGTTATTTTCTGTTGGACCGAAATGTCTTAGAAATCCGCCGTCATCCTCGTTTAATTGCGCTTCTTTTTAACATTTATACATCCGATATATCTCTCACAGCTCGTGTGAGCCGGGCGATGTGGAATTGTGTTTATTTTTTTTGCGGGAATGTGACATTTTAGCGAGCAGTGTGGACGAGCGCCCGGTTGTAAGATCAGCACTACTCTTATTTTTTCTCCCGGTGATTTCGGTGGAATGCTCCGCTCCTCCTGGCGAAAACGTAGACATGTTCTGCTTCTCCCAGTCTGAGCTGTGAACGGAGGCTGCGCCGCTTATAACCCGGAGAAGGAGGTATGAACTCGGGCTGCCCCTGAGAGCTAACAGGCTCTAGCCGTCCCTGAGCGTGTGGTGTAGCCGGGCAAGGAGGTGAAAGCGCTCCGACGTAAACACACAACACTGAAGTCCTGTGGTTGTAGGTCCTTCTCTTTTCTGGTCATTTTTGGCGTGTTTGGACGAACCTGAAGCCGCTCGGAGTAGGAGCAGTTGGAACTGAGTGGGGCTAATGGGGAGAATGCTGCGTTTATTTAAACTCCCGCTCACCACAACAGCAGTACTGCTTACCGTGCAGCAAACTGTTTGTGTGTGTGTGTGTACGGACCAACAAACTTTACTGTGTGAGGCCTGCCGATATGCCTTGGGACCGCTGCGTGATTCTGGGCTCTAGCTTAGAGCTGCAGGGTTTGAGGGGCAAATGGGCGCTGCAGGGCGTCAGTGTGAGACTCATTCCAGATGTTTTCTTTGTCTTTCAGTCTCTGGTCATCCCTGAGAAGTTCCAGCACATTCTTCGTGTTCTGAACACGAACATCGATGGCAGGAGGAAGATCGCCTTCGCCATCACTGCCATCAAGGTAAGTCGTCTCTGAGGACATGCAGCTTGTTTCAGTTGCTTGTTTTTCCTTCTTCAGGTCACTTGTTTCCCCTGATTGTTGGTCTACTGTTAACACTCTGTCTCATCGCAGGGTGTTGGCAGACGTTACGCCCATGTTGTCCTGAGGAAGGCCGACATCGACCTGAACAAGAGGGCTGGAGAGCTGACCGAGGAGGAGGTGAGGACAGCTGGCGTTTCACAGACTGATGGTCCAAAGTCAGAAATTGCGTGTTAACCTGTTAACTGGCAAGGGCCCGCCCCCGGGCCCTCTGTAGCGATTTCCGACTTTGAAGCCTCATAGCGTCACAGTAACGCTGCCGTTCGCCCTCACGATGCTTTTATATGACAGACTAGACCCTCAGAATTCGATTGACACCTCATTTAGCCAATCATGTTATGAAATGGATTTTCCAGAGCCAATAATATCCAGAGAGCGTCATGTGACATTTAAGGACATGCCCCCAAATGTTCTCCAATCGTTCTTATTGGTCAACTCTAACCTGAAATCTAAAACCACAGATGGATAGCCAATAAAATTCCCGACACGTGGGTATATGGCACTATGGGGTGTGTTTTCACATGAAGGCATAAACTCCCTGCGTATTCAGTGCGTATTTGCTGCGTCCTCCATGCGTAAACCAAACAGGAAGTAGGAGTCTATGCGCTGACGTGCATAAACAGTATTTACAATGTTTTCTCTCGGCAATGGATTGTCAGAATGCATCAAAAACAGACTACATTTATTATACGAAGTGACTAAATGACTCACGAGAGTGGATTATTTTGTATTAGAGAATGTCGTCGCTGATTTGACCAGTTTTATCGCTGCAAATGAACACCTGTTACTCAGAAGGCAGAAGGTAAGTTTTTATTCTCAGCTCGTCCTCGTATTATATGCCGTTCTGATGTAAATATGTATGTAATGCTGAGCTTGGCATGCACCATTACACAGAAAATATAACCGTGCGCCGCTGTGGCGCCACTTATATTGTGTGTTTGCGTGGGCGCTGTATAGTGGTGTGATTTACGTATTGAAATGTGCCAGGTGTTTGGGGGTAGGGAAAGGTGTACTGTAAGTATCGATTGGGGGTTTCGTGGGCTTCTCTATTACGTCAGCATCACCCGATAAAAGGGCAAGGTGAGGTGGACAACGTCTCAGAGCTTCATTTGAGATTCGTCGTGATCGCATCGTTGTTTTGGAGTTTTGCGAAATGGCACAGCGGGCCGCCGGCAAGACCAAGTTCAGCGCTCAGGAGGTTGTGGAATTGCTCACACGGAGAGAGAGCGACGTTTCAGCATCAGACTTTTCGGGTTCAACTGATGATCCAACATCAGAAGAAGATTTGTTTTCCGATGGAGATGACCAGTAAGTGTCTAAAGTTTTACAAGTTGGGGGTGGGGGTTATTGTATGGGAGGAGGTTGTACATTTTGTATCAGACAAGGACTACTGGGAGGATTGTGTGGTTTTTATTTTATGTGTGTATGCACTGTCTGCATTTACTGTAACTTTTTTTGATATACAATGTATTTATTTGTGTGTGTAAGGGAATCACTGAAAAATGACTGGGTTTTTGGTGCATGAAGGCCTGACATTTTCCTTCTTTTACAAATTAGGGGAACCTCTGATCATGAGTGGCAGCCAGCCAAAGAGAAGATGGTGGAAGAGGCTTCTTCATCTGATGAAGAGGATCTAATGCCTGTTACAGCACAGGCCAGAAGGGCCAGTGCACCACATGTGACAAGCCATTGTGCTTTGTCCCAAACAGAGACTGCTATAACCAGTGGCACATTGAAAATTCCATGTGAGGGGGGGTGGGGGTAGAGCAGAATAATTGTAAATAGTTGCAGTTTGCTGTGCTGTGTTTTTTTTTTTACATTACTCTGAAAAATAAAATAGCATTTACAGAAATGGTGATTTGTTTTGTGACTATTTTTTTTTTACAATGTACAATAGTGTCATTCATATTTTATTGGATTAATATGGCTTTATTTATGATTTATTCAGTAATTTTGTGTGTAGTACAGGATTCCTCAGGACAGTATCTTTGATTAGAGCCCTCATTGATGACTGTATGTTGAAGCATTGAGGAGTTACAGCCCTTTAAAATTTGCATGTCAAAGGGGGCTTAGATGCGGCACTTGGACTATCCAAATGGCACATGAGAGAGCACGCCAGGGCATCAATGCACAAAAACCTTTACAAAACAATAGGCTTTTGTGCTATCTTGATGAAATTCGAAATGCACGACAAAAAGACTTCATTCTACAGCTCCAATGTATTTTCCAGTCGTTACCTTCTATATTCAGTGTGTAGTTACATGATAACAATCAGGAAAAATCTAGGCGAGGCAAAAATTGTCTACTTTTTCTGTGTTCCAAACTTAATAGCTACAAACTCATTACAGTTACAGTGCTTTTGACTACATAAATGAAAAATATAGGTTGTCTGCTTCGCAAAGACACTAAACTTTTGTGTGTACTCCAAAGAGTTCAGGAACAGCAGCTGATTTAATTTGGGTATGCTTTTTCAGGCGTTTTTTGTTTTTTTTAGCCGCCAGTTAAGTGGTTAAACAGTTTGAATGGAGAAAATGAGTTCTGGTGCTGTTATGTTATCAGGAGATTCAGTCACTCAGGCTGATAACAGCAACAGAAAGAGCCGTGATGTGAGTGATTGTTGCCTTGTGTGTGAAAGACTTGTTGAATCTGTGCAACAAGCATCAGTGTGAAGCATCAACATTTGGAGGTTTAGTGGTCTGCAGGCTGGTGTGTGTGTATTGCTGCCTATACTCTGAGGCCCAGAGCTGACTTTAGAAGTTCCTTTTAACCTTCCTCTAAGAGAATTATTTTTTTAATCATGCATAAAGCAAAGTGATAGAGATCGTTGAAATGTGTGACATAACTGTGTTCCGTGTGTAACATCACTCACATAAGTCAGATTAGACGTGTGGCTAACAGCAGCAGGTTAACACTGACACACTGTGCAGAATGTGGTCAGACATCACTCCAGCTGAGTGTTTATCTGCCAGTACACCCGTCCAGTAATGCAGTATTAATGGGGTCAGTGGCAGAGAGGGCTGCTACCTGCTGTGTAGCAGTGACATACTGAGTGCACCTTATAGTCATGCAGCCATCGCAGTTACCTCAAGGAGAACGTTTCTGCTCATTTGACTTTTTAGCCTCTTCAAATTTCACGTTTCACTTTGTATTTTCTGCCTTACGGTGAAAAGCCTGCATTGCATTTCTAAGAATTTTGCAGCACGTATACCTGAAATTGTCATGACTTTGGTACAGCAGCAGTTTCCTCAGATGTCACTTGAGGAGAGATCAGTCCCAGACTTGAAGGAGGCTTCATTAAATTAATTTTTCCTGTTAGGGGTGACATTCTGTTTCCATGGGTGAAATAACTGAAGCCGTGTTTGGTTGTCAGGTTGAGCGGGTGGTGACCATCATGCAGAATCCTCGCCAGTACAAAATCCCAGACTGGTTCCTCAACAGGCAGAAGGACGTCAAGGACGGCAAATACAGCCAGGTAGGTGACCAGCAGCGGCTGCTCCGTGTTTGTCCTACGTTATTCTTCTCATGAAGAATCACACAAAAGAAGCAACACAAGAATAACAAACCTCCTTTGAACATTTCAGGTCCTCGCCAACAGTCTGGACAACAAACTGAGAGAAGATCTGGAGAGACTGAAGAAGATCAGGGCTCACCGTGGTCTCAGGCACTTCTGGGGGTAAGAGATCTGATCCAGTCCTCAGTGTGTTTATTCACTCTTGTGGGAGAAGCTCTGCATTGAGACGTCCTCTGCTTACCAGAGGCTGCACAGATCAGACCTGTTCTGTGATTAGGAGAAATCCTGAGTCTTAGTGCGAGCTACCTTGTTAACCTTTGAAATTAAAAGCTTCATGGATGTTTGTGTCATACAAGAATCTGTGACTGGAGTCTGGAGATGCAGCATCTCCACAATAACAGGTTAAATTCATAAATGCAGTCATGTGAGATACAGGCAGTTCTCAAATAATCATAATCTGTGTGAAGTTTCTTCCTAACACCAAAAAAATGGGTCCCTTCACATAGTTTGGTTGCTAAGCAGTGCTGATGCACAATTTTCCAGAGCCTTCACACTGACGCTCAGACTGGGAGCAGATGTGAGTGCTGGAGTGAACCTGGGCCTGAAAACTGAGCTTTGTGGAAGCATATTGATAACACAGAGAGCATGAGTTGACCCAGACTCTTAAGTTCAATTATAAGCAGTAAATCCTCACACCCTGAAGCACCCCAGTATGAAGGTCTGTTATAATAATTGTTAAAGGGCGGACAGAGTCAGCAGTTTGACATCCTTTGGGCTCTGGAAAAGTTAAGTTTTCCTGGAGTTTTCCAGAATCTCCACTCCTGTCCTGCTTGTGTTCCTGGTTTTGTAACAAAGCAGCAGCTTTGAAGTAAACAGGAGCTGCTGCAGAAACAGTTTTCTGACAGTGGAGACGAGTCGCCCATGTTTTGCCTTTTAATGTGACAGACAACAACTGCAGCACATGTTCCTGTGGATGTTTTACATGAAAGTGTAAAATATATCAGATGTAATGCAGTCAGTCTGATAAGAGAAATTACAGCTGCATTTCTTTAAAGTTGTGTTCAGTTGTTTTTACAGGCATTGTTCTAACTATGTTTCTCTCCCTGCAGCCTGCGTGTGCGCGGTCAGCACACCAAGACCACCGGCCGTCGCGGTCGCACTGTCGGTGTGTCCAAGAAGAAGTAAAGCCCCCTGCTTCCCTTTGTTTCAATAAAACACCGTAGTTCACAAATCTGCTCGTCCCATGTGCTGCTTTAATTTTCATCTCAAAACACTTCTGAGCTTTTCGGGTTTCTTTGGTATTTTATTTTGAAGTGTTCTCCCATTAGTGCCACCAGACTAGAGTGGTGCTGATCCTCCAACACTGAATGCCTTTAGATGAGAGCATGGGTAGGCTCACTGGTGCAAAATAACCTAATATTTTTCACATAGTTGACCCAAGTAATTCAGTGTTATTTATATAGCACCACGTCACAGCAGTTGTCTCATGGTGCTTTATACTGTATGGTAAAGATCCTACAATAATAGTTACTGTGATGCAGCAGTTTTAATGTACTTGCTGTTACGCTGCATCATAGTTCAGAAGCAGATTTTGTACTGCACGCCACTTTTGTGTTATCACAGATGGAGGTGCCCATTTAATCAAAGTGAAATACACAATTCACTAATTATGATCCAGTAATATGGATATGATTCTGTGTAATGAGTACTTTTGCCCAGATAACCCTACAGGATTACCTTCTCCCTCTAATAGTTGTGTTGGATTTCGGGGATGTGAAATATTTTCTTTGTGTGTGCTGAAGGAAACCAAACCCATTTAAACCTGTGCAGGTGTTAGCTGAGCTTTAGCCCTCGTCTCACTGATGCACAGAGAGACGCGCTGGTATAAGAAATAGTTCTGTTGAGCTCAGTGAGATTTTTAACAGCAAACTCACAAAAATGAGACCAATCTGATGTTGAGTTCAATAGTTTATTGAGCTGCATTGCTGACAGAAGAAGGGAAAACGGTATAATCATACATCAGAAGAAAGGAAATATTGCTTTATTCTAATATACAAATATCCCACAAAAACTGAGGTAAGTGGGAAAATGATATGGCTGCAGGAAATATAAAGTGCGTGAGAACAGAAGTGGAGCAAAGACAGCAGGTTAGACCTTAACAGAGGCTTATGGCTTCAAGAAGAGAAGAACTTCGATGTGAATGATTAAACAAATATGAGCTTTGTCTCTGGGTTAAAGGGGAAAATAATGACTTATGTACAGCTACATCTTTATAGGCTCAAAATAAACATCTTTAACTAGTAAAATATTTTTAAACATCTGCACAATTTTATTAAGGAGATGTTTATGAAAACAACTAACCACCTTATCTTTGTATTCAAAAATATTGCTCCCATAATGAGCAGGATGAGGAATAAAGAGTTAATTGAATGAAAAATGATGAACAAAACTGGAACAGTGAAATCTGTTGAACTGCACTGAATAATGTGGTTATGAAATTGAGCAGGTAAATCAGCATTAGGTTCAATGAGCTCAGGTAATGCTTGTTTTTAGTGCCACGCTGACACAAAGAAAGCAGAGCTTCAGTCGCACCTCGAAGACTGAAAATATACCAAAATTTCATAAATAAATTCAGATCAAAGACAAAACCTTTTAAGCACGAAACTGACCGACAACTGTTGCTGTGATTTTTAATCAGTTTGCTATTTTGTGGGGAAAAAAAGATTTCTCAAGTCAAACATCAAATTTACCACTAAAGCTTTTTACATCAAATCCATGCCTGGTCACATGAAGCCTATTCCCATCAGAAAATGTGAGGGAATATCTAAATTTAAAGTCAATATAAAACAGTAAATAAAGATTGTAGATCGAAATTTTAAATCATGACGGTATGACCAAAAACTTTTGAGAACAGGTCCATAAAGATCAAAAACCTCTTCCATTCTCCCGCTCTCGAGCGTGTCCAAACAGCTTTTGGTGCAGCCGGAGCGCTGCAATTCCAGAGAGCAACCATCAGCCGACCTGAATCCCACGTGGACATCGTCACAGGTGATGGCAGCTGGGTCTCTGGCTGCGACCTGAGGCTGAAGGAAGTGGCATCAGGAACTCACCATTATTTATCAGCAGTCACCGTGAGCTTGTCTGTCAGTGCAAGACCATCAATGCAGATCTGTGCTGTACTGTCTGAGGGAGATCTTTGAGAAGAAATGATCTGAATGGTGGTGTGAAAACAGATGTTCGGCCACAGCCTGTCCCGTTCACCTGATCTGGTTTGAAAATCAAGCTGAATGATGGTTTTTTTCGACACACTGAAGCAGACTCGGCCCAACACGACGAGACTTCTGCTAAAAGAGCTAAAAACCAGCAGCTGCAATGAAAATGGTCCAGAGGTGCACGAGAAGATGATCTTGACTTAGAGGTCTAAGATTTGGGAATTTTATTGATTTGTTCTCAGAAACATCGTTTCAAAAAAAAAAAAAAAGGCAGGTTGAGAATAAGTGCACTGAATTAATAATTTAAAAAAAAAAAAAGAGGAAAAGCTGAAGATTATTTACTGGTCTAATTAAGAGTTTGTGAAGAACACTGCAAAAAAGTTTGATCCCAGAATCAGCTCTATAAAAAACTGAACTTAAACTTAAGATAAACTCTGAGCATTTCTACCTAGAAAATCTTTGTGAAAACTGCGACTTGAGTCAAAGATTATTTAGGACTTAACTTTCCTGCTGAAAATGGCTATCCATAAATACAGCTCTCTTTTAAACTATTTTATGATCTTTTATATTTTTGCAAAGTCCTTATTTGGTCATTTGTGCAAAAAGAAAATAAAATGCATTTATTTTTACAGAAAGTCGCATTTCGAATTGGTGCTTTTATTTTGGCACCTCCAATGCAGGGAAAACAAATCATCCAGTTTGGTATCAGTACGCAGTGAAGCTGCTGCAGCAGGTTACTCTTGGAGACTACTCTGCTTCATTTTCAGCTTTTAAAGGAGGAATGGTGAAACATTTGTGTTTGTCCAGGCAGGCAGGAACCAGCGTACGTACCAGCTGTTAATCACTGTTTTTGTTCCCCTCTGTTAACCTTCCAGCTTCTGATCAGTTTGTTTTCCTTTGCTGATAAATCAGCTCAATAAACCCAGTTCAGTGTAGAGATTAAATAACCCAAGTTAATGCCAGTGAACGAAGAAAAGAAAGATGCAGATTTCCCACGAAACTGTGGCAGCTGAACTTAAAAACAGCGCAGGCTTGGAGAGAAAAGCAGCCCTTCACTCCTCCTCATGCCTCCCTCTGTGGGGTAGGAGACTTCTGCTGCTGTGGCTGCTGGTCCATGGTGGGAGCGTAGTAAAGCTCCAGAGGCTTCCTGACCTTCCAGTACTTCTCGTTGACCAACTCCAGAGTCAGAGAGCCGTTGAGAGTCTGAGAAGGAGGATGCAGGGAAACAAACGGAAGTGGATGAGCATAAAAAGTGACTAAAAGGTAAGATCTTCCTGCGGGCTACAACAGAAAAGCCTTTTTTTTTTTTTTTAACTTGCAGTGGAATCAGTCAGTCCAGCTTTCTTCCCCCACATACCAGAAAACCAACTCCTTTTGCACACATGCAAAAATATGCCCACTTCGTACCCCTACTTTCCACAATAAAAGCCCTAAACATATTCACTGTAACAGCTTACCAGAAGGAAGCAACTTAATAAACTTGTTTATTAAGTTGTAAACTTGTTTATTAAGCAATTAACTGATGTTAATTGCTTCAACATCAGTTTCTGGGATAAAAATTTAAAATAACAACATTTAAAATTTCCTCCTGATTTTTTCATCCAAAGAAAGAAAAAGGTCTTAAGATCATTTTTCAAGGACCTGAAACAATCGTCTGTATTTCCAGACAAACAAAATACTCACAGTCATATTTGTACACAGGATTTTGTAAAAGCATCCACATACACATCTCCCTGGTTTTGTAAAGAATGTCTAATATATTAGATAGATTATTGTTTAAAAGAGTTTTTGAAAAGAGTATTTAAATAAACATTTTTTCCAGTTTTGACAAAATACCAAATCTATTGAAGTCCAATAAAAAAAAAAAAAAGGGTTGAAGGCTGCTTGGACTTACGAGTTATAAAAACTTGTAACCATTTTAAATTCATGATGTGACCCACTAGATATTTAGATTGTGAAAGCATATTTGTAATACTAAAATTAGGTTCAAATTATTAGATTCAAAAAATGAAGTTTTTTGAGCAACTTCATGGATTTAAGAACACAAACACTGGCCTCAGACAGCTGAAATCGCAGCTAACAGTTTCATTAGTCGGCTAAAGTGATGGTTCAATGGTTCAATCGCTACATTAATGTTTGGCATGTGGAACTCAGAAGTTATTAATAAACTGGAGAAGTACTAAAAGCATTAATCTGCATTAGCTGAAGGACGCACGGGAGAAATGTGAGTTAAAGTCTTAGTTAAATGGTTGTTTTTATAAAATAAAATTAAAAACAGGCAAATTTAAAATGACAAACTTCTGCAATAAAATGTGCACTGCAGCTTACAAAAGAACAACTTAAAAAAATAATGTTAGTAAAACTTCAGTTTTAAATGTGAGGTAGTTGCTCCTGTGATACAGTCGCACTTTTTGGCCAAACCTCTGAAAAGCCTCAAATGCAGGTCAGTCGTTACTCACAGAGAACTGGCCTCCCCGCGTCATGATGTAGATGGTGTACTGCTTCTCACTGATGTTGCTCAGACTCGTCCCCTCTCCACTTCCTGCTGTTCCTCCATTTTCACCTCCTCCTCCTTCAGCTCGTCGCTCCTCTCCTCCTGCCTCCTCTCGTCCTCTCTCCTCTGGTTCCCTCTCCGTGCGTCTGTCCTCCAGGGCGATGCGCAGCGCCAGGTATTTCGACAGGTGGTCCACTGTGGCGTTAGCTGTTGTCTTCACATATCTGGGAAAGGAAGAAAATTATGGAAAATGAAGGCAGAAGATGGCAATGATTCTTCAGCCGTGCAATACATCTAAATCATAAATTTACTGTTTAGCCCATTTGAATTTGCTCTGACCTGTAACAGCTGAATTTTTTGGCCACTTGGGGACACACTCATCACTTCACACTCATAACTTACATTTTTATTGATTTATTGATTTTTTTTATTGATTTCTAGACCCAGTTTTAGCTCTGTGTTTGGTCTCTACCAGCTCCTGAAAATAATTTTTGGTTGCTAAATTTAGAGTAAAGTTTTAGCTGAAAAGCTGAATATTGAGCTTACCTGGTCTGGTTGTAATCCTGGGCCCGGACCAGCTGTGGGTGTGGTCTGAACACCAGCTCGATCTCAGAGGACGGCCCTTCTTTGTGGCGTCTCAGAGGGGGAGTCGGGCTCCCGCTATCCATCTCAGGGCCGGAGCCATCATCTGATGGACGCGGCCGCTTGCGACTCGGCCCGGCCTCTGGAGGGGTCTGACCGCGTGGGTGGGGTGTGTGTGAGGGGGCAGAGTCATGGGAGAGGTGTGAGCGGGAGTCACCATTGTCCTCCCCGCCACTGTAGGTGGTGTTGTCACTCTCTTGAGTGGGCTTCTTCACCCGGTGGTTCCTGCAGGGCCAAGGTACACACACACACACACACACACACACACGCACACGACATCATGATGCTCCTCATATTTCAGTAAACTTGCTGGATGTGGTGAGTGGACAACAACAGCAGCTGTGTCATTAAGTTAGAAACAGCAAGAAAAGAAGGCTCTGGGGTAAATGTGGGCTGCAAAGTGGCTTGCAGGTGCAGGCTAAAGCAGCTTAAGAAGCAATGAACCATATATGAGGATAATAGCTACATGGCCTACCTGAACCAGCACTACACTTTTATTGTTCTATCAGTTTAATCAGGAAAATTAATGACATATTTCCTCGAGTGGCTGAAGTGTTAAACCTGCACATCCTCACATCTATGTAGGGCAGAGCCGAAAAAAATACAAATCCATAAAAAAAGAATTAATGGTTTTATATTTTTGCAGAATTCCAGTATTCTGGTTTTGATCAAACCTGCTCTTCATCAGACATAGGGCGGCGCCATCTTAAGTCATCTGTGATAGGTCACATGACCAATGGCAATAATATATCAGAACCACATCTAATAAAGGCAAACTGCTAATAAAAAATTAATAAAAGCTGTAGAAATCATATATATGGCCTTGGTATGAGTCAGAAAAATCAGTGCCTGAAAAGACTCAAAAATAAATAAATAAAGATTAGATGATTAGAAGAGTGAAGTTATAAAACTAATCTGCGTCACCTCTCGGACCTGTAGCGGGCCTGCTGCCGGAGCCCCTCCTCAATGCTGGAGCTCAGCGCCTCCTTGTTGTGCAGCCTGTTGAGCCGTTCGAGGACACGGCGCTGGTGGGCCTCGTACTCGTCGCGACTTGGGTAGATCTTGGAGATCAGCGCGTCAAAGTTTGAGTCTCTGCGCAGAGAACGTCTGGAGACCAGCTTCTTCCTGCAGGTCGGACACTCCTTGTTCCTGCAGAGGGAGAAACTGCTCTCAGCCTGAAGCTTTTCAACAATGACGTGGCTGATTTTTTAAAAAGCTGCTGGCATTTAAATTAGTCACTGAACAGATTTAACTAGACTAACTTTACCTTAACAAATTTAACACCATTTTGTTCTTGTTAGGGTCGGTCAGGGGTTTGATGGCAAAATTTCCCTCAGCGTACAACTAATCAAAAGTCAATTTAAAATTTAAAGCGGAATTACTGATTATATTACTGACTCAGTTGATTGGACAAATCAAGCTAGCATGAATAACATCTAGTGGCTGCTGCGGTCTCACCCGGATCGCAGGGCGGTGACGATGCAGTCTGAGCAGAAGCGGTGCAGACACTCTTTGGTGGTCATGGTGTTCTTCAGCATGTCCAGACAGATAGGACACATGAGCTCGCTGTGCAGAGAGCGAGGAGACACAGCCACCTCCGTCCCATCCATGATGGCCTCCTGAACACACACAAAAACGTTTACGTGCTCAAATGTGACGACATGAATGAAAGCTTTTCCACCCACACTCCATCTGCTATTAACTCAGTGCGTCTCAAATATTTCTGCAGATATTTAAGTATATCTTTCATGGGACAACACTGACAAAATGACACTTTGACACAATGAAAAGTAGTCTGTGTGCAGCTTATATAACAGTGTAAATTTATTCTTCCCTCAAAATAACTCAATATACAGCCATTAATGTCTAAACCAGTGGCAACAAAAGTGAGTACACCCCTAAGAGACTACACCCGTAAATGTCCAAATTGAGCACTGCTTGTCATTTCCCCTCCAAAATGTCATGTGACTCGTTAGTGTTACTAGGTCTCAGGTGTGCATAGGGAGCAGGTGTGTTCAGTTTTGTAGTACAGCTCTCACACTCTCTCATACTGGTCACTGAAAGTTCCAACATGGCATAGAACTCTCTGAAGATCTTAAAAGACGAATTGTTGCTCTACATGAAGACTGTAATATAAGCTGCACACAGACTACTGCTCATTGTGCCAAAGTGTCATTTTGTCAGTGTTGTCCCATGAAAAGATATACTTAAATATATGCAGACATGTGAGAGGTGTACTCACTTTTGTGATACACTGTACATAGGTGCAGAAGCTGGTTTGTAGAAGCCACCATATTCCCCCATCATACATGAATACAGTGGCTGCGCAGGACATCTCCCCTCTCACTAATGACATTTTACGTATGTGGGTAGAGACTGGCCAGATATGTAGTATATGTAGTATGCCAAAGGCTGAAGAGAAGTCACAGGCATTTGGCTGCTGTGGAGGGACATTTTAATTTGTGTCTGCACCTTCAAACTCAAGAGAAGAAGAATCCCTTGATACCCTTGTTTTACAGTTTAGGTCTGCTTCACCAAAGAAGTGAAAATGCGAAGGAAAGACACAATGCGACTGGCATCTTAATAAAATGGCATCCCTTTCCTCCTGACCAAAGAGACTAAGCGAGACTGACCTCACATTTCAACGGGTCCCCGGCAAATCACGGGACTTCAGAGGCTGCCATTTGTATTTGTCTGTGGCCTTTAGGCTCAGTGTGTGTTGCACTGACTGTCCAAAGGTTTCCTGAATGTCCGCGAGAATGATCACCAAAGGTGCTCGATTTTGCTGCGCCATCAACTGCAGCAATAACAAGACTTCCACTGACCCAGGACGGGTCAGAAGTACAGTCCATCGATTTCCTACTGACAAAGAATGAGCGATCAATGCTGTGAGTCACTGGGTCAGTGAGTGTGAGGAGTGAGAAGTAAAATTCAATCTGATAATGAATAGATTGAGATAAGCATCAGTGGAACAGAATGAGTGTTTGCTGATTTCAGACATGTTTGTGAAACATGATTAAAATCCTGTAGCTAGCCACACCCCTGCAGTCACTGCAGACCGAGGGTAGTTTAGCCACCATTAGCTCTCCCCCAGCTGACTGTCCCCGGCTCAGAAAGAAGAGCTTAATTAATCTCTTCTCTCTGAGCCGGCACAGTAACGGTGAGAAAGCAAAGCCCTAAACAGAAGCCCCGGGTACACCACCGACCCGTCACATATCTAATCATTTTTCCCCACTCTGTGACACACCCACCGAGGAACAAACTCTGGTTATTGGTGGCTGTTTTGATAAATGTGACGCTAGTGACACCAGCAACCATAATCTATTGTCTTCCTGGGGCCAGAGCAGGTGACACAGAAGGAAATCTGAAACTGCTGGCTAAGGCTAACTGTAGATTTGGGACATTGATAACTCATGTCAGCAGTAACGACACTTATTCTATAATTGCTTGTACATTGATATAGTTGATCCTCATAATTAGTTTTTATGTTCAAAATATATAATGTTTTGATGCACGGTCAATAATATTGGTGGTCTTATGAACACATGATGATGGGAATTGTAACTGACACTCCCCTCTACAGGATGGTGTCACTGCTCTTTAAACATTACCACATGCGCTTCTTCAGTTGTCGGTTTCAGATCTTTTTCTCCCCTTTATTTTAGCTTTATTTTCTTCGAGGCATCTCTTGAGTCTTTTCGATTCCCACTGACAGAGAAAAGGAATAAATATGACCCAAATTAATCGTTTACGTCAGGGGTGTCCAAACTATGGCCAACGGGCCAAAGATGGCCCGAACTTGGATTTTATATGGTCCGCACGTCTTGTCCATTTTGGCCTGCAGGCTCAAGCAATGAATACAACTCAGCATGCAATTCCACTTTTTAACTCATGGAGGCAGTGTTGTGTAACAGATGTCTGCCAACTGCTTCAAAAATCTCAAAAAGAAGAAGATTGAATGATTAACCAACCACAGCCCATGCTGTGTGATGTCGTGCTCCTTGGGTGGGAGTCACAGGTGACACACAGTTTTGCCAACTTAGCAAATTTTTCAGAACCTGTAACATCCGAAAAACAAATAAATTGCAACTTAAAAGTGTGGCGCATTGTGCCGCGCATTATTAACAAAGCTCGTTCTACAATTCATGACATGCATCTCAATAAAAGTTCTGAGCAGTGGAGCCCAGACCTCCCTCTCCCCAGGTGCTTGGTCTTTGAATCGCTATGACATAACCTACTTAAGGGACCAATGCTGTTGCCAGCGTTTATCCCTGTGCAGGTGCATTGCATGTATTAATTACATTTTGTCATGTCACGGTGTCTTACGTGCCGTGTCGGCCGACAGAAACGTAAAATGCTGGGACTTTTTCCCCTCCTGGGTCCTACTCTTTGCTGTGGTCAGCTTTTATTTTAAGGTGCAGTTTTTTCACTTGTTTGTTCAAACTTGGGAGAAGTAGTTGGAAATGCATGCAAGGAAATGACAGTGCTTCTCAGGAGGTGCACTTGACATTACGTTGTAAAACTTCAAAAATAACTAACAATATTAGACCTAATAAAAGTATAAGGCCAAGATTAACAGAGTTAAGGCATTTTTCTATAACAATGTCAGAGCTGCAGCTTCATCTGGTGGCAGATGGCTGCGTAACATTTACAGCACCGGGCATTAATTAAAATCTTAATTAGGCTAACCGACTAGCAGGTCTGGTACCGACTAGTGTCACAACGATTAGTCGTCTAGTTGACTAGTCGTGGACAATCAGTGGTTTCGGTTGAAACCAATGTGGGACTTTACCCCATCTATCAAGTGACCTATTGAGGTCACCTGAAGGATGGTGTGAGGGGAGGCTGAGGTGCCCGGGAAGGGATTCTCTATCAACACTGCTTCAATACGGTTGAGGTCCGGGCTCTGGGGAGTCCAATCCAAGACTGATAGTGTTCCACTTTGTGTTTTTCTATCCAGGTATGCTTTTACTGCATTGGAAATGTGTTTGAGATCATGGTGAAAAATGATGCTGTTGCCATTCATCTGTTTTCGAGATGGCATTGCATTGTAGATCAAAATCTGATGGTACTTCAAACAATTTTGAGAAGATCTCCAACATCACTCGCTGAAATGCAGCCCAAGCCATGACAGAGCCTCCACTGTGTTTTACAGTTGGCTATAGACACTCACTGTTGTACCTCTCTCCTGAACTCTGTACATACTGATGATGGTCTGAACCAAAAATTTCCAGTTTTGATCCATCACACCATCAGACCTGTTGCCACTGATTTTCAGTCCAGTCCTTGAGTAACGTGGAGGGAAATGTCCCCTTTCCCTTCCTTAGCCACTTTTGCATCGACGGGGTTCTGGTGCCAGTATTTGAACCATTCAGCAGTTTTTCCACCACGAACGCACTCGGTGCTCAGTCGAAAAAAAGGTTCAACTCCGGCCCCGCAAGCTAACTGGCCTGGAACCAAGAACGTGATGAAAACAGCAGAAGGGCGTGACTTTGCTGTCTCAACATAAACTTTTCTACCATATTACATGTGCATTACATGAGAAAAGCAAAGCGATTTTTAACGGCTGTGAATTAGTTTGGGTCTTAAGCCTGAACTTGCTGCTTTGTATCAGTTCATATCACAGATAAAAGGACATAAAGTGCGTACTTGTCGTCTTGCTTGTATTTTCTGTCTGTGTTTACCTCTGTGCTGCACACAGATTCTGCAGTAGTTTTGTTTGGACAGTAAAATGTGTTCGCAGCACAAGAAAGGGGAACGTGTTCTCCCACGTTTGCGCTCTTCTGCTTCTGTGTCCAGACGAGGAAACGGCCACACTCACATATAAAGGAGCGGTTCACAAGCGCAGCAAAAACGTGGGCCCATTACTAAGCTTTTCGCTGGTTCTTTTGGGAACAGCACTGGCACCGGAACCCCAGCGGTGGAAAAGGGGTACTTAAGAACAGCTTCCTGACAACCATCCTTCCACTGAGACCATTTGTGATGAGGCTTCAGTGAACAGTAGAAGGATCAGATGATGGTCCAGATGCATAGTCAGGTCCTGTGTCAGGTCTTTTTACTATTTCTTAAGGACATCACTTTCAGATATTGTTAATCTGTTGTAGATAGTTATCTTTGGCATTTTTCATAGATTCAACCAAAGAAATGGAATCAAATGTGTCTTTGTGACAGGCTGCTAGTAACAAAGTACCTAAATATATAATTTAAAATGAGTTATTTGCTAAATTGTGTAGACAACACTATTTCATTTCTTGAGTTAGGTGGGTTTTTTAATGCTTGAATGAGTCATAGGTCAGTGTTAAGTGTCGTGTAACAAAAATACAAACAAATTCTCCAGAAAATGGTCAGGTACAAGAACTGGACTGAAAATAAGTGAAAAAGCAGCCAATGTCCAAAAAGAACTTTGAAAGACCTTCAGGAATCTCTGGAGAACTGTTGCTTAAGTCCACTTTAAAGAAGAAAGTCTGGCTCCTTCAAACTCTCTGAAATCGATCAGAATCCTTGATGACCGATCATTCTGTTTGTCTATTTTAAAATCTATTTAGGAAGGGTTGATGCTAAAGAATAAACACTAGAATAAGATGTCTAATCCCATGCTAACCTTAACCTCATTCTAAAACCTTATCTAAACCATCACACAGCATCTGTTCTTATGTAACAAACAGCCACAAATTCCCCACTTTCCTAAACATCCTCACTCGCAGGTTGTAGATCTCAAATTGCTCCTCACGCTGATGGATATACAGATAGCACACAGACAGACATAGAGATTTACCTGAGGGCTCCTGTGCAGCTCGTACAGACTCAGCTCCCAGGTCTTACTCGGAGCCTGGATGTTTACAGGAGCTGCCATGACTGCAGCTCACCAAAAATCCTCACTGGTCTGAGAGAGACAGGAGACGAAACACAATTAAACTGTAAATATTCATATAAAAACCAACTAATCAATTATTCTTTATTACAGACTTTTTTTTTAATAAAGTCTTTTATAAAGTTTTTTATAAACTTGCTTTTCTATAGTTGTTACTATTTATAGAGAACTTTGGCAGCACTGCCGTGTTATAAAGCGTACACACACACACACACACACACACACAGTATCTGTGAGGGCCTTTACACCATATGACACATGGAGATGATGCCAGATTTAAACAAATCCAGACAAAATGTTACATTTTAATACGAGATTAAAATCTGAGTTATTTAAAGCTCTCTAGTGTGAGGTTTTAGTGTTTTTCCTTTATCACAATAAAACCATGCAAAAACTGAACAGTACAGATTACAGCTTACTAAGCCTTAGCTCTGGTACTGATAGGCACTCGATGTTGACAGATACCCGAAGCATTTGTCTTATCTTACTGGAAATGGAAAATACTAGTTTGATGTTTTCCTTCTAAATCCAGATGAGACAGTTTCTCCCCACTCCAACATGTTTCCTGCTGTTTGTCAAGGCAGTTTCTGCAAAATGTTGCAAAACTTGGTGGAGATGTGAACTGGTCTCGGTTCTCTTTTAGTTATTCACACTTGCATAAGCATTATTTAAACAGTTCTGCTTTCATCACATTTTCTCATCTCTTTGTGAAGAGTTTTACGTTTTTAAATCCTGTAAACTGAACTGACTGAATTCATTTTGAAAACAAAATTCACGCTTGAACCGTGTTACAGCAGCCCCACAGGCTGCACTGATGTTCTACGGACAGACCCGGCAACGGGAGTCCCGGTCCCGGCGGCGGGGTACCCGTCGCAGCCACTAGCCTGCGAACTTCCCGCGTGACCGAACATCTTCGCCGCGGTCATTTCCACAAGTTTACAGAAGTGTGACTCGGGCCGAGTTTTACGAATTTAAGGGCTAAACATTGTCACCGACGCACGCTCAAAGCCGGAAAGGGGAGACAGGAGAAACTCACCTGGCGGATGGGTGACGGGCAGCTGACACCACCGACCCCCTCCCGCTACACAAACACGGACCCACGCAGACTCAGTAAACCCGCTGCAAACAGCGCGCAGCGGGGCTCACGTTCCTGACGCAGTCTTTACAACGTCGGCGGGGGAGAGGCTGAGTTGTCACAGTGCCTCTTCGAGACTAAAACGACTAAAAACACAAAGAACGACACATTTTCCGAGACTCATCAGCTAGCTAGCATTAGCGGCGGCCATCGCTCCTCTTCTTCTACGGCTCCACGGAATAACTTGCCTCCACCTCGTGTGCTGCTCACCGCTTCTCAGCGACACTGCCCCTAACGGCACGTTAGTGTATTGCATCACAAAATGCACACTGATAACAGAAAAAGTCAATAAGCAGACAATAAACGTAACTGAAAATCGCCAGAAAAAATATAATAATTTGAGAAGGCAATACTAAACAAAATTAGTTATGTTTTTATTTCATAATGTCAGGGCACAAACTATATGTAGTTTCAGTACCTTTCTTTTTACTTTATGTGTGCTATTTAAATACATTAACGTAGGAAACGCTTTTGCTATGATTTTAGAAAAATTTGTGAATAATTGTGTGCAGAGGTATTCAGTTACTAAGGAGTATAAGGGCCAAATTAAGAAAAAAACATTAATTGCGCATTTTAAGAATAAAGTGAAAATTTTGAGAAAAAAAGTGGAAATACTATTTTGAAATTAAAGTTGTCATTTCAGGTCAAATCACTGCCACAGCTGCTCCTCTACAAAATGCCTTGGGTAGATGAAACAACTTGATCAGCTGTCTTACTGTGTCTTGTGATTCAACATATCCCCTCTGTACTGCACGAAGGGTGGTTGTGCCTCCACCTAAACACAAAAAAGAGGATATTCAGGGGTTACAGTGGGATTCAGAAGGTGGAGGAACCCTAAGATCAGCTGTAGTGGTTCTGCATGGGGAGAAGAATCACAACTTTCTTTTGTGAGCTGAAGTAAATGATGTTGGTGTGCAGGCTGTGATCAGCTGACCTGCTGCTGCTGCTCTGAGGTTTATTGCTCTGTGTGGATGAAGTGAATTCACAAAGATGTAACCCAGTATTTCACAGCTATCTGAGCTGATCCCCATCCCCTACACTGACAGCATACAGGCTGCAGAAATGTTGGATTCAGTGAATGAATCTCAGCATCAGCAGCTTTGATTCAAACTCATCTCTGCTGCACTGATGTAACCTGTAACCCTGACCATGAACACAGCCTCTGTGCACCAACACAGAGCTTTACTGTAAATACACTACAACAAGCTGACCTGTTTATTACACACTAAACTGCAGTATTTTCGTACAATCTTTGAATTGCACAAAGTCAGCATACTTCAGTTTGTTTTCCAGTCCTTACCTTTAAATATAACCTCTCTTCTTCCTCTTTTGTCCTCTTTCTCCATCTCTGAGTGAACTTCTCTCTCTTTGCTCTCCCTGGAAAGCAGCTCTTTAGCTAAAAGACACACTGCGTGACAAACTGCAGACACTTTGTGTGTTTGTTGATATTTATTCAGCATTTAGAAACGTTGCATTTACCTGCCACACGTTACTCCCTTTATGCTCGCTCCTCTTCAGTATCGCTAGCTAAGCTGTTTATGTCCCGCGAGCGCAACTTAAGGACTCAGTCCGGCCCGCTGTAACCCCTGATTATAGTGCTATAAATAATACATTAATTATATGGGTTTGCGCATTTAATCCCTTTGTACGCAATAAGCCCCGGTGATGGAGGATACACCAGAATGATTGTCTCTTATGTGTTATTATTAGGGGTGGGACTTTAACGCGTTAATTACGATCAATTAATTACAGGGAAAATAACGAATTAAAAAATTTAACACATTTTAATCGCACTTTGCACCGTGGAACGTTTCTCACTGCAGGAGTCCAGGCATACAGATTATATTGACACACAATGTGATAAGCGTGATGAGCTGTGTCCAAATTCATATCGCTTATTTGCAAAAAGTGCTCCGCCGTTTTCTGAGCTGTTCTACCAGCAGCTCGCCTCGCTAGCTGTCAGCTGACGAGACTATCGAGGTTCGCTTTAGCCGGAGAGAACGTCCAACTGCTGTCACATCATTTTCAACCTCCCGCTGGTTTTCGCCGCTGAGTGGAAGTTAAACACAGATGTAACTCATTCAGACAGGGGCGTGGTGGCCATCGGGATGTTCGGGAGGTTTCTCGAACGGCCAGTGATCAGAATTTTTTTTAATTTTTTTTTTTTTAGTATTTGTACTTTTTTACTACACACCTCTGCATCCTGCATAGTGGTTCTGACACTCACTAGTCCTTCCTTTCGCTTAGCATACAGTCTCAGGGTGGATTTGGGGTGAAACCCTCCATCCATGGTAAGAAGCTTTCTTGTCTTAACATCAATGACTTCCATCTCCTCCTTTGGCCAGCTTATTATCCCAGCAGGGTATCTGACAACTGGCAGGGCATAGGTGTTGATAGGCTGGATCTTGTTCTTCCCATTCAGCTGACTCTTCAGGACTTGCCTTACTTTCTGCAGGTACTTGGAGGTTGCAGCTTTCCTAGTGGCCTCTTCATGGTTCCCATTTGCCTGTGGGATTCCAAGGTTCTTGTAGTTGTCCTCAATGTCTGCAATGTTGCCTTCTGGTAGTGTAATCCCCTCAGTTCTGACTACTTTTCCTCTCTTAGTTCCCATCCGACTACACTTCTCCAGTCCAAATGACATGCCGATATCATTGCTGTAGATCCTGGTGGTGTGGATCATTGAATCGATATCTTGTTCACTCTTAGCATACAGCTTGATGTCATCCATGTACAGGAGGTGTCTGATGTTTGCTCCATTCTGTAGTCGGTATCCGTAGCCCGTCTTGTTGATGACCTGGCTGAGGGGATTCAGGCCTATGCAGAACAGCAGTGGGGACAGGGCATCTCCTTGGTAAATCCCGCACTTGATGTTGACTTGTGCAATGGGCTTGGAGTTGGCCTCTAATGTTGTTCTCCACATACCCATTGAGTTTTTGATGAAGGTTCTTAGGATCCTGTTGATCTTATACAGTTCTCAGCATTCCAGGATCCACGTGTGCAGCATTGAGTCATAGGCTTTCTTGTAGTCAATCCAGGCGGTGCACAGGTTGGTCAGCCGGGTCTTACAGTCTCGAGTGACTGCTCTATCTACTAGTAGCTGGTGTTTTGCTCTCCTGGTCTCTCTGCCTATCCCTTTCTTGGCATCGATCATGTATTGTGCCACATGCCTACTCATCTTAGCTGCTATGATGCCTGACAGGAGTTTCCATGTTTTACTGAGGAAGGTTATGGGCCGGTAGTTGGATGGGACTGGTCCCTTCTGGGGGTCCTTGGGGATCAGGACCGTCCGTCCCTTAGTCAGCCATTCTGGGTGTGTCTTAGCCTCTAGCAGCTGGTTCATTTGTGCTGCCAGGCACTCGTGGAGTGCAGTTAGCTTCTTTAGCCAGTAGGTGTGAATCATATCAGGGCCTGGTGCCGTCCAACTCTTCATGTTTGAGACTCTTTCTTGGATGTCTGCCACTGTGATGGTTACTGGAGCCTGTTCAGGGAGGTTGCTGTGGTCTGCTCTTAGATCCACTATCCACTGAGCACTGGTGTTGTGTGATGCACCCTACTCCCAGCCTTGGTGGGGGTGCTATTCTCATATTGTTCCCCTGCCACTGAGAGCATACCTTGGATGGTTTGGTGGAGAACATCCGATTTATTTTCCTGGCTTCTATTTCTCTGGTATACCTCTTCAGGTGGCTAGCCAAGGCTGTGAGTCTTTGCTTGTCAGTCTCTAAGGCCTCAGGTATGGACAGCCTTTTGTACTTCTTAAGCTGTACAACAGTTTTTTTAGGCTTCTTAATTCTTCTTCATCCCACCCTTCTGCAACTCTGAGAGCTGGCTAACTTCCCTCTGTGCTGCCTGGATCTTAGCCTCTAGTCGTTGTTTCCATGGAGGGTACTGCTCCTTATTGCTGTTCATCTTATAGCCAAGCATCACAAGGATCACTGCTGCCGTGTTATACATCAACTGATTGGTTTCAGTGATGGTAGTGGTTGTCCGTAGTGCTGCATTCGCATCTTCTAGTAGGTCTTCAGAGAGTACTTCACATAGTCTTGGTAGTCGGCGACAAGGGGGCCAGTTCGCCTTATTAGCCATGATCTTACCAGCTGCTCTGGTATTCAGTGTACTTGTTGTTATTACTGGGGCTTGGTACCCAATCTCGGAGTGTGGGGATGATGAAATCTCCCCCCATGACCTGTTGTCCTGGCTCTCATAGCATTTGCTTTCCTGTAGCTTCAACTTTCAGGCCCCTCTTCTGTTGAACCGGCTTCTAGCTTGGATTCGGGAGACAGACACCCTCTCTATTTTTAAGATTAGGCTTAAAACTTTCCTTTTTGATCAAGCTTATAGTTAGGTGACCCTGAACCACCCCTTAGTTATGCTGCTATAGGCCTAGTCTGCTGGGGGGATCCCATAATGCACTATTTCTTTTATTCACCTTATTTACTTTGTTATTTACTCTACATTTAATCATTAATTGTTATTAATCTCTGGCTCTCTTCCACAGCATGTCTTTTCTCTCCCCTCAGCCTCAGCAGATGACTGCCCCTCCCTGAGCCTGGTTCTGCTGGAGGTTTCTTCCTGTTAAAAGGGAGTTTTTCCTTCCCACTGTCACCAAGTGCTGCTCATAGGGGGACTGTTGGGTTTTCTCTGTATTACTGTAGGGTCTTTACCCACAATACAAAGCGCCTTGGAGCGACTGTTTGTTGTGATTGTGTTTGGTGTTCCAGCTGCATGGCCAGGGTGCTTGTCAAGATTTTTTTTTTCTAAGGCCCTTAAAAAAAAAAAATAATAAAACAAAAAAAACAAAAGGAGGAGCTCAGTGTTAGAGGGACCAATCTGGCATGTGAAAAGGACCAAACCAGCACTTGACACGGCAGCACACATTGTGAAAATTTGCTCTTCTCTGACCGGTACATTTATGGCTCTTTTAAATGATATTTCCACCCTGCCAACATGGTTTGGCCAGGTTAAATCCTGCCTCATCCACATAAATTAGTTCATATGGGTTCTGATCAGTTTTCCAAATTCATGACTCTCTGAAAGAAAATGCAGTATATGAACACACTTTGAATCTGTCCTACTGTATGTACTGTAACTCATGTTTCCATGAAGGGTGGCATAGTGTAAAAGCAACTGTGTTATAGGATATAACAGGTATATAGGATAGACATATTGGAGCCAGAGTTCCTTAACCCTCTCACTGTTCTTTTCAAAAGAAACTGTACAACTGTTTGATGCAAACTCTGTATTTAGTCAGAGTTCAGGCAATAGTTGTCAGGCTAATGCGATCCACATTATGAAAAATCTGGTTATTTTTAATTATTTTGGAATGAATTCCTTTTAGTTTTATTCCATTGTCAGTAATGACCATGTCTACACCTGGTGTTCACTCAGGAGTTTTCCCCTTCCCCCAGAGGGAGGAGGATGCATCATCGCTCAGCAAGCAAGTGGACTCAAAATGCGGGACTTGTGACTAAAAGTTCAAAAGGTTTATTTACAAGTCAGATAATCAATAATTGAACAGGATGTATCCTCCAGAGGACAAGGTCCAAAACCACACAACGGGAAGTCCATAAACATCCACTCTCTCTCACACAAAGGCAGAAGTCCAAGCCACACAGTACAGGTAGGTCCAAACAAACATCTCACTCTCAGCTCCTCTCTAGGAATGGCTGTGAAACCTGCACAGGTGAAACACACGGGTAAGAATACAGGTATTGCATTAAAGAACAATTTAGACAGGTATGTGAAACGAACATGAGTAGCACAACAATCCAGGATCGACTGAAGGTCACGCCTCTGTTTAGGTAGCAGGTAAATGAGCTGATTGCAAACAGGTGTGCTCATCAGGAGTGCGGGAAGCCAGGAAGACCCACTGAAACGCAAAGGTGTGGTTAACATGCACACATGGACAGAGGAGAGAAAGAGAGAGCAACAAGAACAGAAAAAAATACATCAGCCAGGCTGGCTGGCGGACCATGACGTACAACCAGTGATGTGCAGTCAGGGGAGGCAGGTCAGTGCCTCACCTGTCATCATGACAAGTAATATTCAAACACATGGAAGAAATGCGGGATGAGGCAGTGCAGTGCTGTTGCACAGATAGGGGGCAGTGCGCGGCGACTGTAGAACCAAGAAAATTCAGATGATTGAATTTTTTTTTGCCACTGAGAGGTGCCAGCAAGACTGTAAGGCTGTCAGCAAATTTCAGTTATTACCAGTTATGTACCAAAACAATTGTAGTATCTGAAATTTGGCTCCCTGACCGGCCTTGGATAGCCGCGTGATCTCATTTTTCTCCTGGATGTTGTGTAAACAGATGCTGTACGACCCCACTGTCCCGTTTTCTGACCTGTGTGAACTGATATCCCTAGACCAAACTGCTAATGAACATTCCACCTCTTATCAGGAACTGTTAGCTGAGGGGGGATTTTGGGTCAGCCTCACAGTAACCTGAACCCACTCACCTCCGCTGGCCCCATTCCATTCCTGTCCCTCCCCACCCTAGCGCTCCCATGCTATTTGTGCTTACACTATGCTATGCTATGCTATGCAGAGGTTTTTTGAACCTCATATATTGCCCTGGTATAGGGCAAAGCATGAGATGTTTTTTTTCTCCTCACTTACCCTATTGTATTCACTATGTTTCCATCTTCTTTTCACAGTTTTTCTCAATTATTTACACACAGATACTGGTACTTGAGACACAATGACCACAACATGTAGCTCATGCACCAACCTCCTGAACCAATTCGGCTAAACTACAAGCACAATTCCTGCTTTACACTGAAATTGCAGTTCTAAAACACACTTTTTTTTCATACAATTTTCTGCATTTGGCACAATTTCCATGAAGAAAATCTCTTGTTTTCATAAAGAACACACTGTCATTCAAAATTCTAAGTTAATTGTCCTACTATGCACACTGACTTTTCACATGGGCAAACACCTGTCACACTGTCTTACAATAAGCAATCGGCGCTTTAGTATAAAAGGGCAACGGGTTCTGTTTTGGATCAATGGATGCCAACATTGGAAACAGAGGCAGAGCCAGACCCAGAGGAGTGAGAGTAAGAGGAGGAGGATGGGGGGGACGAGGATGAGGAAGGATCTCTGATGAGATCCGAGCCCCTTAGTTTAACCATGTGGTCAACCATGGTCTAACAATGAGGGAAGCTGGGCAAAGAGTACAGCCAAATTTGAGTAGGTACACTGTAGCATCCATCATCTGGACTTTCTGAAATGAGAATAGAAAACTGCAGTACTGCATATCAATACAGTACTCAATGCGTACAGTAGTACACTATTGCCTGTGGACTGTTCTGTAAGACTGTAAAAATAAAGTATGTTCCAAGTATTTGGGAAATGTTTACCTACTTTGTGTTCCTAAACAGTATTTACAGTAGTTTACTATTTGTATCGCAGAACTGAAACATTACCAACACAAGGTGGACGGGAACGTCTCCTGAACAGGAAACTGAAATCATGAACATGGTCCTAGAAAATAACACCATAACAATTCGGCATATACAAAGAAGAATCATAGAGAACAATGAGATATTTCAAAAATATTGATCAGGTAAACTTATCAATGCTGGACCATGTCTTGTGCAGAAATAATCTGGTAACCTCAGGTTACATACATGGTAACCTCAGGTTACCATGTATGTGTGTGTTCTGAGTATAAAAACAATATTCTAAAATATTTTACGACACACTTATGTATGTACTGTCTGTATTAAGTGAACAAAAAAGGCCAGAGTCATTGTGATGAACGAAGCAGAAGTGTTTTCCATTCATCATAGTGTTATCCATGTCTATTAATATGATGGTTTGTGTGTGTCATCTGAAAAAATACAATTTTACGAAGAGATTACATTGTTTTGAATGTAAAGTTTCATTTTGCAGGAGAATTGAAGGGTTTTGCCCATTGTGTGTGTGTTTTGATTTGTGTGAGTTCTGAGGGTATGAGGCATGCTTTCAGAAAATATATGTAAACAATCGAGAAAAACTGTTAATATTTGTCCTTTGGACTTTATACATCTTTAATTTTTTTTTTTTTTTTAGCCTGTCATGTCTGGTAGATCTTGCAAGCAGAACTGTGATCTGAATGCGTTGTTGTGCCAAACATATTTGCTATTTCAAGATGAGCTCTATAGGTTCTCAATAGGCTCTTCTTGTTGTTGTTTTAACCCTTTATTTTATTTATCTGAGTTATTTTTCCACATACTATGTAACAGCCAGAGCTGACAGGCTGAAGAAGAGGAAAATAAAGAGAAGAAAAAGGGAGAGAGAAAGGGAGCAAAAAAAAAAAAAAAAAAAAAGGGGAAAGAGCACAAGTCTATTAATCAGATACTTCATCACTTTAACATATAAAAAAATACTATCAATACTTGCAAAAATAAATTTGTGTGTGAAAAACAAAACTAACAAAGCATGTTACGCACACCAACAATTTTGTTGAGTTGTGATTGAGTGGGCGTTTGTGTCTGTGTCATGTTTGTGTCTGTGTCATGGAACGTACTTACCAATGAGGGCAAAACGCTGCAGCTCCACCCATCAGAAGCCAGAGGCAGGTATGGAAAGCCCCCGGAACCCCAGGCCACCAGCAGCCCACCAAGAGCCAGGAAGACCCCCGGCCACTCAGTCCAAAGACAACCGCACACCTACCCCAGCAGACGGGAGAGGGTGGTCTCAGACGGAGCCCCCCCAGTCGAGGAGCGAGGGCTCCAGGGAACCCAAGGCGATGAGAAGCCAGCCCCCCCCCAGCGGCCAGCCCCCTGCACTGGCCGGCGGCAGGGCTCCCGGGCCCACGGCACCCAAGGACCGCCCGACCCTCCACAGAGCCCCCCCCACGCCGAAGAAGCCAACGCAGCCCCGCACCGCACCCCCAAGGGGGGCAGGCCAGTACCCACGCCAGAACACCCAGCCCCACCCAGGAACCCCGAGGCACCCCCATCCCAGGGGGGTAGGGGGGAGGAGGCAACCAGCAAGGAGTGGCCAGGAGGCAAGGCACAAGGCCCAGACCCAGGTCCAGCCATACATACAAACACACCCAGACACCCGTGTACACATTTATACACAGATACTCATACATGCCCATACATACTTACCCACACACAGATATGCCATACATACACATTCACTCACCCACCCATACTCACGGAGACGGTGACAAATACACAAAGACACACATTCATCCATAGCTACCCACCCTCTGAAGGCGGGGCAAGTGGAAACCACCCCAGGGCCAACAGCGACCCCAGGACGCCACCAGCCCGGTCCCCAAGGAACCACCCGACCCCTACCCCGGGCGAGACGCAAGAAATCGGGGTGTAAGATGACCCATCCACCCCTCCTCCTCCCCAACTTGTAGGTCTATGTGTTAATGTTTGTGAGTGAATGAGGTGTATAGGGTGCAGTTAAAATTGAGGGGACAGTTATGCCACAAGCGCCAACTGTTGGTCGTCAGCGCTTGCCCACACTGCCCCCCCAAAACCCTCCATGTCTAAAGTGCAAATAAAATTTGGAGACAGACAGTGACGAGGATCCGAGTGGGGCCACCTCAGCGGCCCATCTCATCAACCTCTGAGTAACATGCCTGCCCCAAAGGTCCTATGTGTATCAGGGTGTAAGTGTGTATGTGTTGTGAGTTATAATGACTAAAGTGCAATTAAAACGGAGAGGCAAGTGGTGGTGCAGCTCTCCACGTGGCCTCTCCATCCTACATCTGTGAGTGATGTGTATTCTGTGTGTGTGTGTGTGTGTGTTTGTGTATGGGGAGGGGGAGGGGGGGGGGGGGGGCATATGACCAGGAAAAATCCTGGAAGAAGAGAGCCAGCTGGCCGCTGGCTCAATAGGCACCCCGACCTCCCACACCCCAGCACAGGGCAGGGGGAGGTGAGCCCGGGGCCGCGGTGACAGCATCCCGGAGCACTGTAGCACCCGAGGTTGGCGCCCTCGCCCCCACCGCAGAGGGCGGCCCGCTCCTCCTAGATGCCCATTCACTCAACAATAGACACAAACAGGCGACAGGACATACTGGCCTGGGCATGGAAATGCAGTGCCCAGTCCCCCCCAACCACCCCACCGCGGCCCCATCCCCCACCCCACCCCCCTGCAATGCAGGCACCCCAGGGCCCCAAAAGCGTAGACCGGACATCCCGACGTCAGGCCAACCCACCCCACCCGGCGGCGCGGCCGGGACAGCAGAGGCCCCCCCCGCGCCAGGGGGGGCCCACCGGGAGCCGGCGCGGCCCCAGTGCCGGGGCCCCAGACCCCAGCCCCCAAGCCACACAGGGAAGACCAGCCAACCGACCGAGGGCCGGCACCACCCCCCCAAGCACCCCGCCCACACCCCAGGACCGAAGGCAGCACCATCCAAGCCCCCACCACCATCAACCAGGACAGGCACACAGACATCACCAGAAGGTCGCCCCAGGACCCCAGCCTCAGGAGGCTACCAGCTACCCAGGCCCCCGGAGTCCCCCCCACCCCCCCACAAAGCACATCAGGAGCAGAGCCCGCAGCCCACCACCCCCACTAAGTAATGGAGCTGAGCAGTGGGAACCAAAGAGAGTCAAATTCCTCCAATTTGTTTTTAGAAGAAGCAGACATTCTCTCTAAACTAACATGATCTACTAATAAATTTCTGTACTGAGTAATACATAGTTTATTTTTTGTCTTCCAGTTCATGAGGATCATCTTCTTAGCGATGCACAAGGCAGTAAGAACTATGTGTGATATATTTAACTCCATAATTAATTCACTGACATCACCTAAGATGCATAGTCTGGGGGAAGTTGGGATACGACAGCTAAACCATGTGGATAGATCTTCACAAATCCTCTGCCAAAATCTCTGAACTGGTACACAAGACCACAGAGCGTGTAGATGATTATCCTCTGAATTGCTTGTACAGTGGGTGCATATGTTTGAGTGTGTAAGGCCCATTTGGAACATCCTTTGTCCAGTGTAGTATGTTCTATGGAGAATCTTATATTGTACAAGTTGTATTTGGGGTCTTTTAGTCATTTTGAAGATATTTAAACATATTTCTGTCCATAAATTTTGATCCAGGTTGACAGAAAGATCACGCTCCCATTTTGTAATTGGGAGGGAAACTGAATCATCAGTTTTTATTAATAATTTATATAATTTTGATAACAATTTTGGGGTACAGAGGTTAAGAAATTCTGTTACCCAAGTAGGCATTTCTAGATTCAATTGATTAAGGTTAAATCTTCCCTGTAGGACGGACTTAACTTGTTGATATTCCAGAAATCTACCGTTGCCAATTCTATATTTTGATATAAGTTCTTGGAACGTGATAAAATTTCCATCTTGGATAATATGTTCTAAGTTATTTATACCCTTATCACGCCATAACGGAAAATTCAGCATTTTCTTTTTCTGACAAATATCTGGATTGTTCCAAATGGGTGTTAGTTTACAGTTAGTTACAGTTTAATTTTGTTTTACCAGTTTCTTTGAGGAGTTCTTCCTCTTTTCATTCAGTTCAGAATCAGACACACACACACTCACACATGAATTAGAGGTGCCAGCAACCTAACACTCAAGGACAACACTTAATCCACCACTCAACTTAAAGCATTCAAAGGCCACATTCATACTTTTAGTTGCAACATTTACTACATGTCATGGCCGGGGAGGAAATGGACGAGGAATGGCTGACACGAAGGACTCCAGAAGTCAGCGTAACATAAAAGGGATTTATTTCAACGGGGAAAAAACAAATACAAAAACCGTGGAAGGGAGACGACGGGCAGACCCAGGGAACACAGGAACACAAGAACACAGGAATACAGGAACACACGGACACACAACGTCAACGACGCAACAGAGAACAAAACAAAACTGAGGGCTTAAGTACACACTGGGTAATCAGGGCAAGAGGAAACAGCAGGGAACAACAGGTGAGGCAAATGAAACTAATTACACAGGGGAAGCAAAGCTGAACACAAAGCACAGAAAAACCAGACTGTCAAAATAAACAGGAAGTGACAAACCAAGGAACATACTGACTAAACACGGGGAACAGGCACAGACTCAGGACAGAGACGCAGACATATCACAACACTAGGAAATAAACTAACAAAACGCTGGGCCAACGGCCCAGGACATGACAGTACCCCCCCCTCAAAGGCCGGCTCCCGACGGCCAAAACCAGAAAACAAAACCAGACAAGGGCGGGAGGCGGGGGACCAGGAGGGAGGGCCCGAAACAAAAACAAAGACAGGGAGCAAAACAGAAATCACAGGGCGTGAACAAAACAAATCAAACCCGTACAGGAAGAAAACAAAAACACAGGACCAGAACAAAAGGCGACGGCACAAGGCCGGAGACAGTCCAAAACAGGGGGTCGAAACAAGGAACAGTCCAGGAGCTATGACAAAACAAAAAACAGCAGGGGAAAAAACAGTCCACAGTTCAGGGGAGTCAGTGGGAAATCCAAAAACAAAAAACACACAGTTCAGGAGGCCGCAGAGGCCAAGGGGCCACAAAGCAAAATCCCAACGAGGGAGGCCGACCGCGCTCCCAGCGGCGGCGGCGACGAGGACGAGAAGGAATCACTGGAGGCCGACCGCGCTCCCAGCGGCGGCGGCGACGACGAGGGGGAGTCACTGGAGGCCGACCGCGCTCCCAGCGGCGGCGGCGACGACGAGGGGGAGTCACTGGAGGCCGACCGCGCTCCCAGCGGCGGCGGCGACGACGAGGAGGAGTCACTGGAGGCCGACCGCGCTCCCAGCGGCGGCGGCGACGACGAGGAGGAGTCACTGGAGGCCGACCGCGCTCCCAGCGGCGGCGGCGACGGGGAGCAGGCACCGGAGGCTGACCGTGCTTCCAGCGGCGGCGGCGGAGACGCGGAGAAGACACTGGAGGCCGACCGCGCGGCATGCGGCGGCGACGAGGAGGGGTCACTGGAGGCCGACCGCGCTCCCAGCGGTGGCGGCGACGAGGAGGGGTCACTGGAGGCCGACCGCGGGGCGTGCGGCGGCGGCGACGGGGAGCAGACACTGGAGGCCGACCGCGGGGCATGCGGCGGCGGAGAAGGGCGACCCCGGGCTCTGGTGGGGAACCCTCGGGTGACGTGGAGCGCTCGGACTGAGGGGGACCCCCTGGCTCGGAGTGCTCGGACTGAGCGGGACCCCCTGGCTCGGACTGAGCGGAGACCCCCATCGGCTCGGACTGAGCGGGACCCTCTGGCGCGGAGCGCTCGGACTGAGCGGAGACCCCCATCGGCTCGGACTGAGCGGGACCCTCTGGCGCGGAGCGCTCGGACTGAGCGGAGACCCCCATCGGCTCGGACTGAGCGGGACCCTCTGGCGCGGAGCGCTCGGACTGAGCGGGACCCTCTGGCGCGGAGCGCTCGGACTGAGCGGAGACCCCCATCGGCTCGGACTGAGCGGGACCCTCTGGCGCGGAGCGCTCGGACCGAGCGGGACCCCCTGGCTCGGACTGAGCGGGGCCCCCCATCGGCTCGGACTGAGCGGGGCCCTCTGGCGCGGGGCGCTCGGACTGAGCGGAGACCCCCACCGGCTCGGACTGAGCGGGGCCCATGGGCTGAACGGGGCCTACATAGTGAGGCACCGGATGCGTAGGCTGGGACCGCGGAACAGGGCACACTGCTACTTTATTGAGCAGCAGGGGCTGCTCGGGGACTAGCCGAGGTGCAGGGGACTGCGTGGAAGCAGGCCGGGAGACGACTGGCTGCGTGGAGGCAGGCCGGGAGATGACTGGCTGCGTGGAGGCAGGCCGGGAGACGACTGGCTGCGTGGAGGCAGGCCGGGAGACGACTGGCTGCGTGGAGGCAGGCCGGGAGACGACTGGCTGCGTGGAGGCAGGCCGGGAGACGACTGGCTGCGTGGAGGCAGGCCGGGAGACGACTGGCTGCGTGGAGGCAGGCCGGGAGACGACTGGCTGCGTGGAAGCAGGCCGGGAGACGACTGGCTGCGTGGAGGCAGGCCGGGAGACGACGGGCTGCGTGGAGGCAGGCGGGAGACGACTGGCTGCGGGGAGGCAGGCCGGGAGACGACTGGCTGCGTGGAAGCAGGCCAGGAACTAGCTGACACTGGGGACCGAGGAAGAGCTACTGGAACTGACTGAGAGTGGAGTGGACAGGGAGCGACAGGGGCTGGGGCTGACTGAGTGCTAGGGGGAGCGACAGGAGCTGGGGCTGACTGAGTGCGAGGGGGAGCGACAGGGGCTGGGGCAGACTGAGTGCGAGGGAGAGCGACAGGGGCTGGAGCAGACTGAGTGCGAGGGAGAGCGACAGGGGCTGGAGCAGACTGAGTGCGAGGGAGAGCTACCGGGGCTGGAGCAGACTGAGTGCGAGGGAGAGCTACAGGGGCTGGAGCAGACTGAGTGCGAGGGAGAGCGACAGGCGCTGGAGCAGACTGAGTGCGAGGGAGAGCGACAGGGGCTGGAGCAGACTGAGTGCGAGGGAGAGCTACCGGGGCTGGAGCAGACTGAGTGCGAGGGAGAGCGACAGGGGCTGGAGCAGACTGAGTGCGAGGGAGAGCTACAGGGGCTGGAGCAGACTGAGTGCGAGGGAGAGCTACAGGGGCTGGAGCAGACTGAGTGCGAGACAGCGCTGCTGGCTGCGTGGGAGCAGCCTGAGGGCTAGGGAGATCTGGCTGCGTGGAAACAGAGAGGTGAGAGCTAGCTGACACTGGGGCCTGAGAGAGAGCTGACTGAGAGGGCACTAAAACAGCTGACACGGGGAACCGAGGGAGAGCGACTGGAGCTAGAGCTGACTGAAGGCGAGAGAGAGCGACTGGAGCTAGAGCTGACTGAAGGTGAGAGAGAGCGACTGGAGCTAGAGCTGACTGAAGGCGAGAGAGAGCGACTGGAGCTAGAGCTGACTGAGACCCTGCTGCTGCAGCTAACACAGAAGACCGATGCGAAGGCTTGGACCTGGCTGCCCCCACCCGCGGAACAGGTACGGGTGCAGAGGTCAGCCCGTCCGTGGCTGCCCCCACCCGCGGAACAGGTACGGGTGCAGAGGTCAGCCCGTCCGTGGCTGCCCCCACCCGCGGAACAGGTACGGGTGCAGGGGAAGCTGGAGCTAAGGGAGCTGGAGCAGGGTGAGCAGAGGGAGCTGGAGCTAACTGAGGGGTCTGGGACTGCGACTGAGGGGGAGCTGGAGCTACAGCTGACTGGGAACACTGCGACTGAGGGGGAGCTGGAGCTACAGCTGACTGGGAACACTGCGACTGACTGGAGCTACAGCTGACTGGGAACACTGCGCCTGAGGGGGCGCTGGAGCTACAGCTGACTGGGAACACTGCGACTGAGGGGGAGCTGGAGCTACTGCTGACTGGGAACACTGCGACTGAGGGGGAGCTGGAGCTACAGCTGACTGGGAACACTGCGACTGAGGGGGAGCTGGAGCTACAGCTGACTGGGAACACTGCGACTGAGGGGGAGCTGGAGCTACAGCTGACTGGGAACACTGCGACTGAGGGGGAGCTGGAGCTACAGCTGACTGGGAACACTGGGAAGAAGCTAAGGGAACTGACAGGAGTGGCTGAGAGGCTGCAGCAGTGGTCTGTGGTGCGGGCTGTAGGTGAAGGGTGGTGATTACAAAGTCTTTCACTAACCCGTGCAAGGAGTCCAACAGCCAAGGGAAACTGGCAATCAGGTCTTGAAGCCTGGTGGTGATGGCTTCCTGTTCCTCCTTACACGGGTCAGATAACAAGTCCAAGCATAATCGGTCCACTCTTCGGATCAGAATTTTCCTGCTCTCCTCTGAGAGGGAGGAAGCAGCAGAGTACATGACGGGCTGAAGTTGCTCTTTCTGCTCCCGCGGCGATTCTCTCTGATGCTGCCGGGAGCTTGGTCTTCCTCCGTCAGCAGCAGGCAGTGGTGACGCGGAAGTGGTGGGAGGCCAAGGACCCCTGTGACCCAGGAATCGGAAAAATGACTCCTCTGGAGTCATTCCGGGCGCCGGCTCCAGGAAAACGTCTCTCCGCTTCCTCCGGTATCTCGTCCTCCGTGGCTGCGGTGACTGCTGAGAAAAGGAGGGACCAGCAAGCGGAGTGACAGGTGAGGGAGCGGCCGGCGCCAAAAACAGTCCGCCCACGCGGCAGACCTGCGGTTTAGGCGGGGGCGGTGAGCGGCGTCGCCGGGGACCGTTCAAAAAAGCTGGTCCCCCCAGCGCCAGGCGAGTGCCGTTGTAGCAGCCGGAGCTTGCAGGGTCTTTAGTTTGGTTGCGTCGTTCTGTCATGGCCGGGGAGGAAATGGACGAGGAATGGCTGACACGAAGGACTCCAGAAGTCAGCGTAACATAAAAGGGATTTATTTCAACAGGGAAAAAACAAATACAAAAACCGTGGAAGGGAGACGACGGGCAGACCCAGGGAACACAGGAACACAAGAACACAGGAATACAGGAACACACGGACACACAACGTCAACGACGCAACAGAGAACAAAACAAAACTGAGGGCTTAAGTACACACTGGGTAATCAGGGCAAGAGGAAACAGCAGGGAACAACAGGTGAGGCAAATGAAACTAATTACACAGGGGAAGCAAAGCTGAACACAAAGCACAGAAAAACCAGACTGTCAAAATAAACAGGAAGTGACAAACCAAGGAACATACTGACTAAACACGGGGAACAGGCACAGACTCAGGACAGAGACGCAGACATATCACAACACTAGGAAATAAACTAACACAAAACGCTGGGCCAACGGCCCAGGACATGACACTACACTGATTTCTAACAATTTCATGTCAATACTTTAGTCTCTACTTTGTTCATACAACACCTTTTGAAGTTGGCCAAACCTTCAAGACAATATAAACTGAGACTGGGAAGTTAGTCAGGCACTTTCTAATGTCTAATGTATTTATTTATTTATTAAATTATCTGTTGTTTGCTTCAGCCACTGTTTACAAATTAATTTCCTGGAGTTTACTTTTAAACATTTGTCATTTAATTTTTTGGGTAAAAAATAAACCCAAACACTTTTTATTGTGTTCACTTTGTTTCCCTCTTATCTTTGTAAAATAGCAGCGCCTCTAATGGCTGCAAGGCCGCAGACACTTATCGCCCCTGTTTGTTTGATTTGTCTTTTTGAATAGAATAGAATAGAACAGAACATTTTTGTCATTATACATACAATGAAATTCCGTTCAGAACAACCATTGAAGAGGAGGACAGAGAAGACAAACATTGGGGAGATGGGTGTCTACAGCTGCTGCTACTAGGTCGCTGCAGGTACAATCAATCCCCAGAAAAAGGAAACAGACACACACAGGGTAGCTAGCTCTACATTTAACCCTCCTCCTTATCTGGGCCACTCTTGCCAAAAAATCTTCTGGTACGGTGCTCATGTTGAGCACCGTACGAGAGTCGAAAAAAAAACCCACTTTAAGCAAATCATATCCGCACATTTAAAGCTGAGATAGCAATATGGTAGGGTAGGGAGGGCGGTGGGGGGATGCAGACGGAGACGAGAGGGTCAGGGCATTGTGGAGCCAGATGCCAACTCCCAGCCAAAACAATCGCTGATAGTGATGGATGTTCATCAGCAGCCGTTTTACGCCAGATCCAGCTCACACAAATCACAGAGAGGGCTGTGGGGAAGAGCATCTGTCACACATTGTCCCGGAGAGATATGATTACCAGCATCAAGGCCGGCTAGGGAGCCAAATTCCTCTTAATGCAGTTGTTGTTTTGGAACAGGCTGCTTGTTATTTTCCAACAGCCTTCAGTTTCACTGGGGAACCCACTCAGTAAATCCAATAATCCAAATTGATTCAGTTACCATCGTCGCCATGCAGAACCGGGTGGATGTTCTGGAATGCTTTTTGTTACATGTCTTACATGTAATGACAATAAATTGATTGTGATTCTGATTTAACAGTTAAACTTTATGAAATACCTTCATGGCTTTAATGATTTGTCTAGACCCACATTACATAATCAATTTCGTCCCGTATTGTTTAATGTTAGAATATCAAATTTAATGAAAACACTGTTATGTTGGGTGTGATTGTTAGCTCTACATTCAACCCTCCTCCTTTATCTGGGCTACTTAAAGAGTTATCTTCAGCTATACATTTTATTTTATTTCATTAATGTGAAAAAAGTGACTATATTCACACTGAACAAATGCAATTAACATATGATGTACAAGGGTGGAGATAATGGTGACACAAAGACAAGAAGATAAAAGAAGAGAAAGAGGGGAAAACCGCAGAATATGAAGAAAAACTGACAAGACCACTGAGGATGCACATGTTGACATATAATTTGAAAAAAATAATAATTTGGATGAATGGATGGATGGATGCATGTTTAATGGTATATGTGTGCTAGCATTCATTTGTTAGCAGGGGAATGCTAGACGTCCCCAGTAAGCAAGTCACAGCAGAAGATGCTGCAGGGCCCAGAGCATACCCAGCAACTCTACCCTCATTGGAAGACCCCATTCCAAACAAGCTCCCAACCGCACCTCATTCTTACCATTTTCTAGTCATTTTTTCTTTATGTTTACTCGTATTTCTTTGCAGCAATGTTGTCATTAGGAGAAACAAGAAAAATGTAGGAGGGAAGAAAGTGTGAATGAATGTTACTAATTTAAACAAATCCTCTTATTTCTAAACTTAATGGGGATTCAAAGTAATATTGAACTGATTTGTAATATGTGACGTGTAAGATTTCGAGTGTGCTGATGTGCAGTAGAAGAAAACATTGTGTGGGAGTCGATCTTTGAGAGAGACTACATGAGACTAGAAGTCTCATGTAGTCTCTCTGTGGCTTTTTAGAACAGGTGAAGGTTTTTCAAGGAGACAACACAGATAGATGAGAAATTCCACAAAAGCAAACACAAAACAAAAACTGCTCATTCAGTGTACAGTAATCCCTCACTTATCGTGGGTGTTACGTTCCAGGACCGCCCACGATAAGTGAAAACCGGCGAAGTAGGGACGCTATATTTATTTTAATACTTATACATTATTTTAGTAGTTATACACTATTTTAAGTTTTTATAAACCCTCCCCACACACTTATACACCAAATATATACATTACTGTACAACACGTACTACGCATGTGAAGAACGAGTACCGCAAAAACCCGCGAAACAGCGAAAATACTGGAATAAATATTTTACACTAATTGAAAACCTGATTGAAAACCTGCAAAACAGCGAGTCCGCGAAAAGCGAACTGCGAAGTAGCGAGGGATTACTGTACTATTATATACATCTTTGTACACAATGAAATTTTGTTTACTAGGCCTCATCTCACTGCTTCTGCATCTCCATGTAGTTTCACCCTAAAGTCAAATAATAGAAGGGGTGCTGGTGAAAAATATGGAGGCTGCAGTTGATGGTAAAACAGTGCAGGGTTTAACAGCACTGTTTTACCAAAGTGACAGCACTGTCGGTTGTCACTTTGCATAGAGACAGGTCTGTGTGGTTGTCAACCACATAATCTGCATCTTTTTCAAATGTAAATTCTGATATCCATCATGTGAAAAAGGAAGTCTTCCCTGGACTGTGGGAAAAAAAAAATAATGTGGCAGCGTGGTCAGGGAAATAAATATGTTTATTTTGACACCGTCACCTGGAGGAATTCCACCCCATGAAATTTAAGACTATAAGAATAATCCAAGAGTATAATAGTAAAAGAAAGGCTTCAGGACTTTTAAAGTAAACCTGGCAAAGAGACATGGTGTCAAATATAAACATGAAATGATTAAAAATTGTCAATATTAAAAGAGCAAAAGAGAAAAAACTGTTTAATTAAAGTTTTAAGGATTATTTTTTACTCAATGAATAAAGGACAAATGTTTAAAATTAAACTCCAGCAAGTTAATTAATAAACAGTAGCTCAACCAAATAATAAACAATTAAACAATATATTAGACAGAGAGCAATAGACAGAAAGCGCTGACTAACTTCTGTGTCTCAGTGCATCTTATCTTGGAGGTTCGGCCACAAGTATATACAATTAATACATTCATCATCATGTTCTGTCATTAATCTGGACAAGATTGCTCTGTATTTATTAAACTGAAACATCAGGAGAGCAGATGTGCTGACTCCACTGCTGTGAGAGAAATCTGGGTCATGAAAAACCAGCTCGAACAAGACTGAAGACAAGGCCAACTGAAAGCATTTAGATTGTTTACATATAGATAAGTGGCAGTATAAAGAGGTTATGGTTAAAGAGCTACACGGGCTCAGAGAGAGAGAGAGCAGACACACAAACCTGTCTCTTCTGTCTGTCCCCACATGCATATGTGATTTTTCTGATTCTTAACATATTAAATGTCTTACTTTTTTAATTAAAGTGTTTCAGGTGTCCTTCTTCACAAACAAACCTATTACCTGTCAATTGGTGACCCTGACGTGATTTGAACATGCAACCTTCTATCAGCTGGAGGAATTCCACCCCATGAAATTTAAGAATAATCCAAGATTATAATGGTAAAAGAAAGGCTTCAGAAATTTAAAAGTAAACCTGGGAAAGAGACATGGTGTCAAATATAAACATAAAATGATTAAAAATTGTCAATATTAAAAGAACAAATGAGAAAAAACTGTTTAATTAAAGCCTTGAATAAAATAAATTACTGTGGCACACACCATCTATAGGCTTAAATGGTGCTCTTTAACACTCAATGTACAATAAGGAGGATTCTGAAGTAGAGCCACCACCAAGAGGGTCACACTGGCTGTCCACTCCAATCCAACAGCAGGGAAGAGAGAAACACAATTGATAAAATCACCATTAGCTGTATTCAGCTTGGCCTAAGATTCCAGATGTGTAATGGTAACAGTTAGACATTCCAGATAAAATTAAAAGTTTATTCAAGGCAAAATAAAGAAACAAATAACTTTCACAGAGCTGCAGTGAGGGGACGGAGGTACAGCTGTGGTCAGAAGGATACATCCACTCATCGTGGACATAAATTCTTGCTACTTTTGGGCTTTTAATTGTTTGTTTTAACTGCTCTTTTTCTAGGCTGGAGTGATCATACAGCATCTTTAATTACTTTTTTTGGCATCCATCACTTTGGTATTGCTAGTCAGTTGGTTGCCAACAAAAGTTGGCAAGAGTAGCCCAGATAAAGGAGGAGGGTTGAATGTAGAGCTAACAATCACACCCAACATAACAGTGTTTTCATTAAATTTGATATTCTAACATTAAACAATACGGGACAAAATTGATTATGTAATGTGGGTCTAGACAAATCATTAAAGCCATGAAGGTATTTCATAAAGTCTATTTGTAGTTCTAAACATATTCAGATGTTATTCCTCTTTCCTACAGTATCGATTACAACTACATGCAAAAGACCAATTATGAAAATTATGTGATGACGTCACACAGCAACTTGTAGCAACTTTTAGGCCAGCCAATAGCGACTTTCCTTACTGAGGAGTTGGCAACAGTGGGTTTGGTTAACATGCACACACAAGGACAAAGGAGAGAAAGCAACAAGAACAGAGAAAGAATACATCAGCCAGGCTGGCTGGTGCACCGTGAAGTACAACATATGTACTGTATTAGCAGTGGGACTGGTGGCCTACAGTTACTGTATGATATAGTATCACTAGGAATATACTTTTAGACTGTATTGTTTACCTGTTAGTTTGCTGAAAAGTCCAGATAATGAAGCAACACTAGACTGTCCGAGGTTAGGCTGCACTCTTTCACCAGCCTCTCTCAGTGACAGACCGTGGTTTATCACATGGTCAATGATGGTGTCTCTAATTTCATCAGTGAGTAGTTCTTACCCTTTGTTGAACACCATGCATTCTTACCCCTCTCCTTTGCCCAAATATTCCTCTTCCCGGTCCAGATATGATTTTTCTTTTCTCTCTCACTCTGCTCCTGTGCCAACGTTGACAGAAATCCCTTCCAAATAAGCTCGACCTTTATGTGTCACTGACAGCGCCTGGCTGTGTCTCTAGAATTGGAATCAGCTGTGGTTGATTTATTTCTGCATTTTATTCCATCCATCCATCCATCCATCCATCCATCCATCCATCCATCCATTCTCGTCTACAGCCTTATTCAAAGTAGTACAGCCTTAGTCACGGTAATTACAGCCTTAGTCAAAATAATACAGCCTTATTCAAAGTAATATTAAAAATAGTACAGCCTTATTAAAAATAGTACAGCCTAATTACACATAACTTAAATTTACTTACAGGGTAAATTATGCGTAGTTACGGCCTAAGGGCATTCCGTAAAAGAAAGCATTACTTCTTTTCCCCCAGAACTGTGTTTTATACTATACTTAAAGTTCTGAACATTAGGTTTTCAGTTTTGACATGCTGTGTGCAAGCATTCAAAAAGAAGACAAGAAAGATCTAGAAAGCTGTTATTTGGTAAACTTGTATGAACAGAAAATGTAAGCCTTTTAGAAAAATGTTAATTGACTTCATTTTGTGCAAAAACAACTTGGATTGCATTACTGATATAGTCCACAACAGACTGAAGTTGCATTAACTGTATTTCGAGTTATAGAAATGTGACTACAGATGAGAAAAAAGGATTTTTGAGATTGTAAAAATCTCAGAGAAGAAAACAGAAGACAAAAACGCAGTTCTCTCATTTATTGATTAGGAAGGAACAATGTTCTCATCATAAATCTGGATTTCACACTGTCACCACACAGACTCTAGTCACAATAAGGTACAGAATGTGGTGTTTATATAACTGAACATGTTTCATTCAATATTAAACATTTAATATAAACGCTGACCTTCTTCATTGTGAAAAGTCATGTGAAAGCACACAATAACAAAAACGAGAACTCATTTACACCTATTTAAAAGATACAAGAATATAAGATACATTTACCACTGTTACGGATTAGTCAAAGGAGTTTAGATCACTTAGTTTACTGTTCCTTTCCTTTTTTTTCAGCACTTTCTTACTTTAATTGTATTTGAAAATTATAGAGACAATATACGATAAGATTGGCAAATGAAACAATAACAGAACTGTAAATATATCCACCATCTGTCACAGGGATCAATGAATCAGGACGCACTGATGAAGCTCTTTATAGAAGTGCAACGGCTATAACATTCATTATGACAGAAATCACACTGATTTTATTCATGATGGCACCCACTGCTCTGCTTTTTGTAGTAGTTGTCTTTGTTGATGTTGATGTCGAAGCAGCTGTGGTTGATGTTGAAGCAGCTGTGGTTGATGTTGAAGCAGCTGCGGTTGATGTTGAAGCAGTTGTGGTTGATGTTGAAGGAGCTGTGGTTGAGGTTGAAGCAGCTGCGGTTGATGTTGAAGCAGTTGTGGTTGAGGTTGAAGCAGTTGTGGTTGATGTTGAAGGAGCTGCGGTTGATGTTGAAGCAGCTGTGGTTGATGTTGAAGCAGCTGTGGTTGATGGGGAAGCAGCTGTGGTTGAGGTTGAAGCAGTTGTGGTTGATGTTGAAGGAGCTGCGGTTGATGTTGAAGGAGCTGCGGTTGATGTTGAAGCAGTTGTGTTTGTCTGTGTGCTGACTGAGGCTGTTAAAGATTGTCAATGATAGATTCATTTTACATTCAGAATCCTGCATCCAGTATAATTTTTAGTTATTTGCTAAAACTTACCCACAAACAGCAGTAGGATGGTGCAGATCTTGATTGTCATTGTGCAAAGGTGCTTTAATATTTTAAAGATAAAAATGACTGATTATTGTTTGATTTCACATTCAGAACTGTGATACACAAAATCTGTTTCATTCCTACCCATACATAATATTTTAAAGTAATGAAGAAAAGGAAAGATATTTATTTATCCTGACATTTGGGATAAAAATAAAATAATAAAAAAAACATTAAACACAGTTTAGTTTGATTAATAAAAGTAATACAATATGAAGACAAAAAAAAAAAAACAGCTCACAAAGGTTAAACATCTGCAAGAGAAAGAACAGATCTTCAAAGAAAATGACTGTAAAATCTGGTTAAATATTCAGGAAAAGCAACTTACAGGTTTTTCCCTGGGTTGTCTTCACTGCAGTGATGGAGCTTTGTCATTCACTGACTGGTTCTCCAGGACAGGTAGCTTTTATATCCAACCAAAATCAGCACAATGACATCAGCGCTGACCAAAACACAGGCAAAACTGGTTGAGCAATTCTTTGTGCTGAGGTGAAATTCATTTTTTTTCCTAGGAAGGGAGATGTTATGTTTTATATATATATATATATATATATATATATATATATATATATATATATATATATATATATTCTATGTTACCGTAAACATTTTTTTAATTTCTATGCAGAGCTTTTAATTTAACAATTAGTTATAATTAAATAGTTCTCTTCACTTATAAATTTTATGTGTCTTCACACTTTATTATCATGGTGACATGGAGATAAAGAGATCAAAGAAGGTAAAGAGGGGAAAAACCACATTATATGAAGAAAAACTGACAAGACCCCTGAGGATGCACGTGTTGACATATAATTTGAAAAAAATAATAATTTGGATGGAAGGATGGATGGATGCATGTTTCCTGGTATATGTGTGCTAGCATTCATTTGTTAGCAGGGGAATGCTACATGTCCCCAGTAAGCAAGTCACAGCAGAAGATGCTGCAGGGCTCAGAGCATACCCAGCAACTCTACCCTCATTGGAAGACCCCATTCCAAACAAGCTCCCAACTGCTGCTCATGCTCACCCTGTTTCAGTCATTTTTTCTCTATCTTTACTCGTATTTCTGTGCAGCAATGTTGTCATTAGGAGAAACAAGTAAAATATAGGAGGGAAAAAAAATGTGAATGAATGTTACTAATTTAAACAAATCCTCTTAGGCTACGTTCACACTGCAGCCTGAAGTGACCCAATTCTGATTTTTTGTTCACATTTCCAAATATATGCAACTTGGATGGGATCTGTGTGTGAACAGCAGACAAACCTAAAAGTGTCCTGCATGCGCAGTAGAGGACACGATAACGTCTCATGTAGCGAGGGTGGTCAGTGTTTGTGGAAGTCACATGTTTTTTCCTTCCCGTGTCCGCGTAATGGGACGCAGAATAGTGACGTTTGTCGAGTATCAATGACGTGGAGGTTGGATAAATGTGACCTGGCAGTACACACACAGGTTGCATTTGAAAAGATTGGATACCTATCGGATTTAGGACCACATATCCAAGTGGCCTGGGTCACATTTGAAAAAAAACCAGGTCTTTATTGTTCAGACTGGCATGAAAAGATTGGATACAGGTCGCTGTCATGGTCCTGGGCCGTCTGCCCAGCATTTTGTGTTTAGTTCTGTCTTCCCTGAGTTTTGTTGTTTTTCAGTTGTTTTGATACGTTTGTTCCCCTCGTCCCTGTCTCCCCTGCTCCATGGTCTTGTCATGATGTCTTGTCCCTGACCTCCTGTGTTTTCATGTTGAGTTTATTCCTAGTGTTGTGACTAGTCTGTGTCTCTGCCCCGTGTCTGTGTGCCAGTCCCCCGTATGTAGTCTGCGTGCGCCTTGGTTAGTCACTTCCTGTATTATTTTGACAGTCGTATGTTCCCTGTGCTTTGTGTTTAGTTTTGCTTCCCATGTTGTTAGTTTCATTTGCTTCACCTGTTGTTCCCTGCTGTTTCCTCTTGCCCTGATTACCCAGTGTGTACTTAAGCCCTCAGTTTTGTTTTGTTCTCTGTCGCGTCGTCTTCAGTGTTCCCTCGCTGTGTGTCTCCCTGCTCCTCCTCAGGTTTTTGTTTAGTTCCTTCCCAGTATAGGTTTGTTTTGTATTTTTCCAATAAATCCTGTTTGTTTGAGTCTGCATCCTGGGGTCCAATTCTGCCTGCCACACACACACGCCATGACAGAACGACGCGACCATTTCAAAGACCCCGCGGACTCAGACCTGTGTGAACGGCAGCTAGCTGTGCAAGCTCACCTGCAGGAAGTGGTGAGGAGGAAGCCGTGGCTGGCTCCCGAGTATGAGGGACAGCTCCGCCGCTCTCACCGCGCTTGGGGAGACTCCAGCTGGGTTAAAGGGTCTCCGCGTCAGAGCTTGCCGCTCTCTCCACCTCCGCCGCCACAGCCCTGTTCTTCAGCCGCACTGCAGCAACCGCTCGATACCACTGCCCCACCTCTACCCCAGCCTTTAGGGATTAAGCTGGGCGGGTTCTCCCTGGCATCAGATTCGCCTCCACCGGCCTCGTCATGCCCCAGCACACCTCCTTCACGACCCGCTACGCCGGCACGTAAGCGGAATTCTCGGCGCCACAGGAGTAAAGCGAAGCTACCAGATTCTGACTCGTCTCCTGCATCGGCCACTGTGAGTTCTCGGCAGCCTTCTATGGATGAAGGCTGTGTTGACATGAACAGTAATAACTTTGTTTTGACACCGGTCCCCGAAACCTCCACCTTGCACACAGCCACACCTCACCACACAGAATCCATTCTTTCTCCGATTGATCCGGCAGACACCGCTATTTTCATGGACAAGGAGCTCAGACCGGAGGTTCACAGATTTTTCAGAATCTCCTCCCGGATTTACAACTGCTCTGACTCTAAGGCTTTTTCCGTTGGTTTTTCTGCTGTGCTTGGTCTTTTGAATGCTCACCCACGCTTGCTGCTGTCGCCCACTATCGCAGGATGGATGAACTCAGCTGTTCGTGTGGAAGCCCACATCAGAGCACTGAACTCACAATCTTCGCCCGCTACAGCAACCACCAAGCCTCACTCTGCACCCGCTCCTGTTCCGCGGGTGGGAGCACCTCAGCCTCAGCAACCCACGCCGCCTGCAGCAGCTCCTCCCCAGTCACTCCCGTCTCAGTCAGCTGTAGCTCCAGCCACCTCCCAGTCTCAGTTAGCTGTAGTTCCGGCCTCCGCTCAGTCTCAGTCAGCCTCTGCAGCTCTCCCCGCTTCAGCTCCCTCAGCCTCAGCTCTCCCTAGCTCTCAGTCAGTTTCCACGCAGTCAGCTCGCCCTAGCTCTCAGTCAGTCTCCACGCAGCCGGCTCTCCCTAGCTCCCGGCCTGCTTCCACGCAGCCAGTCGTCTCCCGGCCTGCTTCCACGCAGCCAGTCGTCTCCCGGCCTGCTTCCACGCAGCCAGTCGTCTCCCGGCCTGCTTCCACGCGGCCCCTAGTGCTAGTTCCCTTAGCTTCAGTCCCTTCAGTTTTGGTCCCCTTAGTCTCCCCGGTCCCTCAGGTTCCCTTTGTTCCCTCCTCTGGTCCCTCAGCTCCTTTAGTTGTGGTTCCCCCTGCAGCCTCAGTCCCAGCCTCCTCTGCTCCTGCTCCCCCGACTCCGGTTTCCCCGCAGTTAGCTTCAGTCCCCTTACCTCTTCCGCAGTCAGCTTCCCCAGTGTCAGCTTCCCCGTCCTCAGCTTCCACGCTCTTAGCGCCCTCCGTGTCAGCTCCCCCAGTGTCAGCCTTAGTTCCCCCAGCTCCCTTAGTCTCTCAGGTCCCCTTAGTCTCCTTAATTCCCTCCTGTGCTTCCATTCCTGGTCCCTCGTTCCCCCTAGTTCCCTCAGCCTCCCTGCAGTCAGAGTCCATAGCGTCAGCTCCCTCGCCCTCCATAGCGTCAGCTCCCTCGCCCTCCATAGCGTCAGCTCCCTCGCCCTCCATAGCGTCAGCTCCCTCACCCTCCATAGCGTCAGCTTCCACGCACCCCCCATCACATGCACCTGGTCCATCCCCCAAGCAGCCCCAGCTGCTCAGTGAAGTAGCTGTGTGCCCTACACCGCAGACCCAGCCTGCACATTCGGAGCCTCACCTTGTAGGCCCCGTTCAGCCCAAGGGTCCGGCTCAGGCGGAGCCGTGTTTGAAGCCCAAGGGTTACGCTCAGTTGGAGCGTTGGGCTCAGTTCGAGCCTCCTGCCTCGTCTCGCCGCCGCCGCCGCCTGGAGCGCGGTCGGCCCTCAGTCTCGTCTCGCCGCCGCCGCCGCCTGGAGCGCGGTCGGCCCTCAGTCTCGTCTCGCCGCCGCCGCCGCCTGGAGCGCGGTCGGCCCTCAGTCTCGTCTCGCCGCCGCCTGGAGCGCGGTCGGCCCCCAGTCTCGTCTCCTCGCCGCCGCCGCTGGAGCCGCGGTCGGCCCCCAGTCCCGTCTCCTCGCCGCCGCCGCTGGAGCCGCGGTCGGCCCCCAGTCCCGTCTCCTCGCCGCCGCCGCTGGAGCCGCGGTCGGCCCCCAGTCTCGTCTCCTCGCCGCCGCCGCTGGAGCCGCGGTCGGCCCCCAGTCTCGTCTCCTCGCCGCCGCCGCTGGTGCCGCGGTCGGCCCCCTGCCTCGACTCCTCGCCGCCGCCGCTGGAGCCGCGGTCGGCCCCCTGCCTCGACTCCTCGCCGCCGCCGCTGGTGCCGCGGTCGGCCCCCTGCCTCGACTCCTCGCCGCCGCCGCTGGTGCCGCGGTCGGCCCCCTGCCTCGACTCCTCGCCGCCGCCGCTGGTGCCGCGGTCGGCCCCCTGCCTCGACTCCTCGCCGCCGCCGCTGGTGCCGCGGTCGGCCCCCTGCCTCGACTCCTCGCCGCCGCCGCGGGCGCCGCGGTCGGCCCCCTGCCTCGACCCCTCGCCGCCGCCGCTGGTGCCGCGGTCGGCCCCCTGCCTCGACTCCTCGCCGCCGCCGCTGGTGCCGCGGTCGGCCCCCTGCCACGACTCCTCGTCGCCGCCGCTGGAGCCGCGGTCGCCCGCCTGAGAGGTTTGGACTCTGCTTTTTGGCCCCTTGGCCTGGACGGCCCCCTGAACTATGGACTGTTTGTTCCCCCTGGCCGTTGCTCTTTTTGTTTCTGTTTTTGTCATTGCTCCTGAACTGTTTCTTGTTTTGACCCCCTGTTTTTGACATTGGAGCTCTCCGGCCTTGTGCCGTCGCTTTTTGTTTCATCCAGTTGTTTTTTTTTCTCATCCCTGTGTTTTGTCCCTGTTTTTGGACTTTGTCCCGGCCTTGTGCCCCTGCTGTTTTTGTTCTAACCTTGTGATTTTGATGTTTTGCTCCCTGCCTTTGTTGCTCCCTGCCTGGTTTTGTTTTTGTTCCGGTCCCTCCGTCCTGGTCCCCCGCCTCCCTCCCTGGTCTGGTTTTGTTTCCTGTTTTGGCCGTCGGGTGCCGGCCTTTGAGGGGGGGGTGCTGTCATGGTCCTGGGCCGTCTGCCCAGCATTTTGTGTTTAGTTCTGTCTTCCCTGAGTTTTGTTGTTTTTCAGTTGTTTTGATACGTTTGTTCCCCTCGTCCCTGTCTCCCCTGCTCCATGGTCTTGTCATGATGTCTTGTCCCTGACCTCCTGTGTTTTCATGTTGAGTTTATTCCTAGTGTTGTGACTAGTCTGTGTCTCTGCCCCGTGTCTGTGTGCCAGTCCCCCGTATGTAGTCTGCGTGCGCCTTGGTTAGTCACTTCCTGTATTATTTTGACAGTCGTATGTTCCCTGTGCTTTGTGTTTAGTTTTGCTTCCCATGTTGTTAGTTTCATTTGCTTCACCTGTTGTTCCCTGCTGTTTCCTCTTGCCCTGATTACCCAGTGTGTACTTAAGCCCTCAGTTTTGTTTTGTTCTCTGTCGCGTCGTCTTCAGTGTTCCCTCGCTGTGTGTCTCCCTGCTCCTCCTCAGGTTTTTGTTTAGTTCCTTCCCAGTATAGGTTTGTTTTGTATTTTTCCAATAAATCCTGTTTGTTTGAGTCTGCATCCTGGGGTCCAATTCTGCCTGCCACACACACACGCCATGACAGGTCGCATGAGGGCAAAAAAATCGGATTTGGGTCACTTCAGGCTGCAGTGTGAACATAGCCTTATTTCTAATTTAAATGGGGTTTCAAAGTCATATTGAACTGATTTGTAATACATGACATGTAAGATTTCGGGTGTGCTGGTGTCCAGTAGAAGAAAACATTGTGTGGGAGTCGGTCTTTGTTAGAAGTCTCATGTAGTCTCTCTCTCTGTGGCTTTTAAGAACAGGTGAAGGTTTTTCAAGGAGACAACACAGATAGATGAGAAACTCCACAAAAGCAAACACAAAACAAAAACTGCTCATTCAGTGTACTATTATATACATCTTTGTACACAATGAAATTTTGTTTACTAGACCTCATCTCACTGCTCCTGCATCTCCATGTAGTTTCACCCTAAAGTCAAATAGTAGAAGGGGTGCTGGTGAAAAATATGGAGGCTGCAGTTGATGGTAAAACAGTGCAGGGTTTAACAGCAAATGCAGATTGGTTGCATTTCATGTTTCGGTTGTCACTTTGCATAGACACAAGTCTGTGTGGTCGTCAACCACACAATCTGCATCTTTTTCAAATCTAAATTCTGATGCACATCATGTGAAAAAGGAAGTCTTCCTGGGACTGTGGGAAAATCTACTGTGGCAGAGTGGTCAGGGAAATAAATAAGTTTGTTTTGACACCGTCACCTGGAGGAATTCCACCCCATGAAATTTAAGACTATAAGAATAAACCAAGATTATAGAAAGGCTTCTATAGGAAAGTCTAAAAGAAAGGTTTCAGAAATTTAAAGTAAACCTGGAAAAGAGACATGGTGTCAAATATAAACATAAAATGATTAAAAACTGTCAATAATAAAAGAACAAATGAGAAAAAACTGTTTAATTAAAGCCTTGAATAAAATAAATTACGGTGGCACACACCATCTACAGGCTTAAATAGTCCTCTTTAACACTCAAAGTGCTGTACAATAAGGGGTATTCTGAAGGAGAGCCATCACCAAATGGGTCACACTGACTGTCCACTCTTAGTCCTGTCCAACAGCAGGGAAGAGAGAAACACAACTGGAAAAAATCACCATTAGCTGGATTCAGCTTGGCCTAAGATTCCAGATGTGTAATGGTAACAGTTAGACATTCCAGATAAAATTACAACAAGTTTATTCAAGACAAAATAAAGAAACAAATAACTTTCACAGAGCTGCAGTGAGGAGATGGAGATATCTCATAACCATACCTAAAATCACGAAAGTTATGGCACCCAAAGACGTACAGACCAGAGACATCTATCCTTTGCAAATGCATTGAGCGGGTGGTGTGTGACTTGTTAACATTATCTATTGTAGACAAAATCGACCCGTTCCAGCTGCTTCCAGAGCTAAATGTGGTGTTGAAGATGCTTGTTTCCTAGACACTGTGACTACAAATCTGGGCCACGCTCACTCATGTACCGTATTTTTCGGACTATACGTCGCTCCGGAGTATAGGTCGCACCAGCCAAAAAATGCATAATAAAGAAGAAAAAAACATATATAGGTCGCACTGTACTATAAGTCGCACTTTTTTTTTGGGGGGGGGGGGGGGGGGGGGGGGGGGGGGTTGATAGAATCCGAGACCCAGAGCAGAAATTCCATCTTGAACGGCAATTTAAAATAATAATGGATTAAAGAACAGGACGAACACGGTTACGCCTACGTTACGCTAACGTAACACATTCAGCTACATGACGCACAACGAACACGTGTTCGGTATGTTAACGTAACATTAAGTTATTCAGATAACCATAGCATAAAGAACATACTAACAAGTTAACCAAACCATCAATCCATTGAATTCTTCATCCTCGGTGTCACTTCTAAACAATTCCGTACACTCCGTAGACGAAGCGCCGCTTCCTCTTCTGTGTCGAGTTAGTCAGACTCGTCGTCAGCTGCAGTTCCAATTATTCCAGCCTTTCTGAATCCCAACAGGATGGTTTGTCACTGAAGCCCATGTTTTCTTGATCCATCCAATGACTTCCAGGAAAGTTGGGTGGCGCATTCTCCCAGTTGCCGTTAAGCTGTGCTCTCCATCCATCATCCACTGCGCCCACAGGTTACGCAAGACTGCCTTAAAGCTGCAGTTCACGGAGATGTCAAGTGGCTGGAGTATTTTGGTTCATGTGTTATAAATGTCACATATACGTCGCTCCGGAGTATAGGTCGCACCCCCAGCCAAACTATGAAAAAAAGTGCGACTTATACTCGGGAAAATACGGTACTAGGATTTTATTTATGTTCTGATCTTATGTTATTTAAATATAACACCCTGAATCAAAGACTATCAACTTAAAATCTACACACTATAATTTGCCAAGACCCCTATTTGACAGCACAAGTGTATATTTGAAAGATCTATTATTCAGTGTCTTCATATTACAGATCTCTTGATTAGTTTAACCAAGTCTAAATATTTGCACTAAAGATGAACCTATTTTTATGCACCTGAAAAGTTATTTGCAGCAGTTGTCTATATTCATCTAGTTACTTGCATTTGCATTTTAAATCAACAAAAGGGCAAGGAAAAAACATATGCTAAGCACATACAAGTCTATACGAGTCTTGTGTAAGCGCTTTGAGTGCTCATATCTGAGTAGAAAAGAGCTATATAAGAACTAGTCCATTTACCATTTACCATTTATGATTAGCCATCCTAGAATCCTACAATTTAAAATTGCACGTGTGTACATGTGTTTTACCTATGGAATAAAATAAAAACAAAAAACAGTAAAGACAAAAAGATAGAAACAAACATAAATAAAAAACAAACATATATAAAAATTGTGATTCCACGATCCATTGCCTATGGCAATTCAGCCAGTTAAAACTGCCTTAAGAAATGAATGAATCCAAAAGAAAACATTCATCATATATGTGTGTGTACATGATATATATGACATATGACTAAAATTGCAAATATTATTGATCTCTCAATTTGAAAGGAAAGAAAAGCTAATTGGACTTAGTCTGGTGTTAGTAAGAGAAACCTTGACTATTTTACTTTTATGACTTCATCTATTTATTTTGTATTTTGTGTATCTTTATTGGTCTCGTTCTGAATATAACACCATGTAGTGTAGTCGGTCAAAACCAAAGTCAAGTGAGTCTGAAATATTGTGGTAAATTCTTGAGTCAGAGGTCTTACTCATACATCCATCCTTTGTTGACCTTTTACACAGAGCTCACAGGAAAATTGTTATCTGTGATCATCTAACTGAAATCAGGACGTGTCCCTTCTTAGACCCCATGTCAAGAAAAAACACTAATTAGTCTTACAAGAAACAAATGCAGATTATATTCCTGTGGCCTCCCAATGATAAAATATCAAAACAAATTATGAGTCAGACTACTGAAAATGCTAAGACTGGAATTGAAACATTGCAATCAGTTATTATTTTTCTTTGGTGAATTCCTTGACCCTTGACCACTAATGTGTTTTGGTTCTTCACAGAGACCTGTAACTGAGTGGGCTTAAGGCCTACCGCTCCCCACATCGAAGAGGTCTCCTGTTGATGACCCTCCTCCTGGGCTCAGACTTTACACAGAGGTCATGGGTCCAGGATCTTACAGTTCACCTGTTTGTCAGATGTTTGGCCTTCTTATTAAGCGATATGCTCATAATGAGCACAGTACAAGATGAATTTTTTTAACCTAACTTTCCTATTGTTTGTATTTTTCTTTCTTTCCCTGTCTGTTACAGTAGCGCCTATCAATTCACCCCCAAAAATACACAACTCTGTTTACCCCGACACTACGCTTGTATTTATACTTATTTACACATTCCGGTTTCCAAAGGTTTATTGTTCAGAAGCCAAATAGCCCAAGGAAAGAAAGTATCTGTATGCCGATTCGTCCAGCTCTTCAGGGCCCTGCATCTTCTGCCAGCGGGCAGGAGATTGAAGAAAACTTGACTGGGGAGAGATGGATCACCCAGGATCTTCCTACCCCTATTTAACCGACAGGAGTTCACCATGTCCTCTAGGAAGGGCAGGGGCAGCCAGTTATTTTATCTGCAGTTTTAACAACACTCCGCAGGGCCTTTCTGTCCCTTATTGAACAGCCAGCATATTGTGTCTTGATAGTGATGCCGAGCAGATATATTGAAGAAATTCTGACTGTATTTGTAATTCTTCCCTCGAATTACAGTAAGTAACAGTTTACACAGTGGCTTGCAAAAGTATTCATACCCCTTGAACTTTTCCATATTTTGTCACATTACAACCACAAACATAAATATATTTCACTGGAATTTAATGTGAAAGGCCAACACAAAGTGGTATATAATTGTGAAGTGGAAAGAAAATTATACATGATTCAAAAGATTTTTTACAAATAAAAAACTGAAAAGTGCGGTGTGCAAAAGTATTGAGCCCCCTGAGTCAATACTTTGTGGAACCACCTTTTGCTGCAATTCCAGCTGCAAGTCTTTTAGGGTATGTCTCCACCAGCTTTGCACATCTAGTGACTGAATTTTTTGCCCATTCTTCTTTGCAAAACAGCTCAAGCTCAGTCAGATTAGATGGAGAGTTTGTGAACAGCAGTTTTCAGATCTTGCCACAAATTCTGGATTGGGTTCAGGTCTGGACTTTGACTGGGCCATTCTAACACATGAATATGTTTTGTTTGTGAAATATATTTATGTTTGTGGTTGTAATGTGACAAAATATGGTAAAGTTCAAGGGGTATGAATACTTTTTCAAGCCACTGTAGATTACTTTCTGTAGCTTGAGTTGGTGCCCTCGTGCAAGTGCTGTGCATCACCAACTCAGGTTAGCAACCTCATGCACCCAGTCTTTTCCTGGAGGACATCTGTCTCTCCAGCGTCACTGACCTTCCTCGGTTGCTACCCAGACTTTCCTGGAAGTCACTGGTGACTTCCAGGAACTCTACAGCGCTCAGGTGATTCCATGTAAGCAGAGCATTTCACCCTCATTAAGCAGCATTAAAGTTCTCCATTGCTGCGATGGATTTACATCATTTGGGAAAAAAAGACCCTTTAACACTCACTGGATCATTGCTGACACGTTTTCCCAAATCTCCTCTGCTCTCTACACCTGTGTGTGTGTGTTTCTGTGTTTTGTACTTGCTGTGCTGAGAATTTCAACTGGTAGTTACTGGAACTGATTGCTATGACCACAGTTTGCTAGCGTGCATCACTATTAGGACTAGCAATCATTTGGTAACTACGGGACCACACACACACACACACACACACACACACACACACACACACACACACACACACACACACCACATGTTACACACCACCACCAACCCCCATTCCTTACCGAGGGGCTCCATCAAAACATTTTTTATGCTTTAATCCCTAATTAGTGACTAAAATAGACCTGCAATAGAAACGTATTAAGGAGGATGCATGTGAATACAATGCATTACAACATTAAGCTCATACAGCCCCCAGTTTTTCAACAATACCACTGATAACACAACAGCAGGAGTTGTGTAGTTTGTTTTCACACACCCGGCAAGTGCAAAGAGTCGGAGCCGTTACTGAGACGACTTTGGATCCCAGCGTTTTTTCCTGTAACTACCATTAAACCTTTACTGGGAAACGGCTGGAGGTCCTTCATCAACTACCTGATCAGCAAGTGTTAACATGAAGAAAAGAGAATGTTTCATCTGCTCCATCCACCACTGTTTGCTTCAATTAAAAATATGCAGATGAAGTATTAATAAGACGAAAGTAGTTCTTATGTGATTACTTGATTAATCGATGGAATAATCGATAGAATACTTGATTACTAAAATAATCAATAGTCGAAGCCCTATTGCTGACAGAGAATCAAACACAGGTGAAAACATCTATTACCTATCAGTGGGTGAGGTAACAACAAACCTTACACAAAAATCACACATATGTACGATTAACATCTAGAATAGAATAAAATAGAATAGAACTTTATTGTCATTATACATACAACAAAATTAATCATTATACAATGAATTATATAATGACATTCTGTAATAATACAACAAAATTTCGTTCAGAACAACCATCCAGAGAAGAACAAACAAGACTAACATAGGGAGATGGGTGTCCGCAGCCACAGCCACACTGGCGCCGCCGGTGCAATCAGTCCCCAGAAAAAGGAAACAAACACACATCATGGGATAGTTAGGTTAAAACAAAAGTCATCTGTTTGTCCAAAAGTTTGTTTTTTTCTTTTTTTTTCTCCATTTAGTTTTTTAGAGGATGCTATTAGTGTACATAAACTGAATAAAATATATCAAGACTATTTACCATTATCTGTTCATGTGGATCTCATTTTTAGATTAAAAATATAAAATCATATTTGACAGTTTATCAAAGCCAATAAAATAAATTTCTAGTGTTTCTGATCTAGTAATTTATGATGGAGCATGACAACATTGGGTGTTATCACTTGCAAATTTGGATTTGCAAGTGATTCAAATTTTGTGATGATTATCACACAAACTGATGTGCAAAGTGACAAGGAAATGATCATGCAAAACCTTTTCCTGTACCCCTTCCTCTACACTGGATGATGCAAAATAAGGTCTAGTTAGCAAAATGTTTGTTGTAGATAAAGATTCATATATTATGCATTGATATATAACTAATAAACAAATATCTTTTGTGCATTTTATGTTTGCATTCAGTTGAGTTTCTTTTCTATGAGTACTGTCTTCCACAGTATTGCTTAAATTAGAAACATCCTGTCTCAGAGTCATGCTAAAAGACTAGCATGAATATTAACAGGGACTAGGAAGAGAGATCATGTCAATTTCCCCAGATCTCAGTCCAACTGAGCATCTGTGATGTGTGCTGGACATTCATTGAGGCCCCACCTCACAGCTTAACTTAAAGGATCTGTTGCTAACATCGTGGTAGGCTGTTTTAGCAGCGAAAGTAGGACCAACACAATATTAGGCTGGTGGTCATAATGTTATGCTTGACCAATGTATGAGTCAACTGAAACAATTAACCAAGAACTGGAGGCAGCTCTTCACTGCAGGCCTTCTGCTAACCCCCCCATCCTGGAGAACTCAGTTAACTTGGACAGAGTATGACCACAATACCATGACCTCCTCTGCTAATGACTTATTCTATTTTGAGTCTTTCCTGAGCAACCACCCCTGTTTCTCTCATTCTGAAAGCATAGTTCCTTTTGTGCAGCAACACTTTCAGTTCTGCTGCCAGTTTTGGAAAAAAAAAACAGGAAAGCTGATCTCAGGACTGCAGATCAGAACAAGCATCTGGGAGACTGCTATTGATCTTGGACATGAATTAACCATATAAGAAGGTATGGTTAATTCATGTCCTGCAATCTGCAGTCCTGATCTCAGGACTGCAGATCAGAACAAGCACTCTCCCAGATGCTTGTTCTGATCTGCAGTCCTGAGATCAGAACAAGTCTCCCAGATGCTTGTTCTGATCTCAGGACTGCAGATCAGAACAAGCATCTGGGAGACTGCTATTGATCTTGGACATGAATTAACCATATAAGAAGGTATGGTTGTCCTCCAGAGACATGCCATTTGAATCAAAGAAACAAGTCTACTAAATTTAATGGACCTGAAGTATGAGAATTTAGCTTATTTTGGTTAGTAGATTGCTCACTGCCCTATCAAGTCATTTTTGACACATTAATTTGTGCTGGTCTTGGCATAATGATGGACATTCTTGAAATTAACTGGCTGCATTTTTGTTTCTAAATTAACTCACTGATAGCAGATCAACTGTAGAATTTGCCACCCCCACTGATGCATTTTTCCAAATACAGCCTCAAGCTTATTTGTCCAGCTTAGTAAATATAGGCTTTAGGGTGGTATTGCTACTCTGACTCACTCTAGTTTTGCTTTAATAATTGCTTACTTAGTCTAATTCCCCTTGCCTTTTCTAACTACTGCCTGTCCTCAGCCCTCATAGAAACCTTTTCCATCAAAAAGCTGGGATTCAGCCCTTGATCCCCTTACTCCCCTGCATGCCCACGCTCCCTCTCAATCTACCTTAGACCCGTCCCTTTACCTGTATCCCTCATTGGATTCACTAATTCCTTGTGTATTTCCCTGGATCTGTCCCTATTTCCCAGATGCTCTTGACTGGATTGTCTTGTATTATTTGTCATAAAGGCAGTAAACTTGTTTCCTTGAACCTTATTCCTTGCACTTCAACACAAACAGAGTGAATTAATTTAAAAGTGAAAAAAGTATGCAAAAGCTTTGCTAATGCTTCCTGGCAATAGATCTTATACAATTGGAATGCCTGTTTATTTCCCTGGTGCCAAATTTGTAAGGAAAATGCATTTGTGGGCTGAGCAACAGGGTTCAGTATGTAGTTTGCACAAATGAAAACTTTGCCAAATCTTCTCTGCTAATGTCAAACAGCTTATTCTTCTATTGAATTGTGTTTTGAGCTTCTGGTACTCCAGTTACATCATTGTAGAGAGATATTGAGATGAGATTCTGCAACCAGGGCAATCCCATATCTTCACTGCCTGAGACTGAACGCTATCCTCCAAGATGACAATGCTACAGTCTTCACCTCAACCCCACTGAACACTTGTGGGATCAGCTTGGGCATGCTGTTTATTCCAGAGTGACTAAGACAACCACATTGGCTGACTTGAAACAAATGGTGATTGAAGACTGGGATACCATCCCACAGCAGTGTGTGACCAACATGAGGAGGAGGTGCAGGGCTGTTGTGGTTGTGTATGGTTCTTCCACATGCTACTGAGGCCCCTGTTTGGTAAATGAATAAACTGTTAATTTGCCAATATGTCTTGTTTCTCCAGACTTCACTCATCTGATCCAATAAAGGACCCCAAACAAGAGTCAGTAACAGAATAAGTTAAACCACTTATTCAGTGGTTTAACTTGGCAAAGAAGATTTTGCAAGCCTTTCATGAGTGCAAGCCACATACCTAAATCTGCTGCTCAACCCATAAATGCATTTTTCTTCAGCTCATTGAAGTTTGCTGGCATTCTTAAATGCACAGCTCTCTGAAGGCCCCACCGTAGCATTTCGGTCAGGTTGAGGTCTGGACTTTGACCTTGATTCTTTTTTCTTTTTTCAGCCATTCTATTGGAGACGCTCTGTTTTTAGGTTTTTAGGTGATGTCAATATGGTCACATGATAAGAAGCCTCCTGGATAAGAGGTGAAATGTCTTCAAAAAAAGTTTAAAGAAGTCCAATCACCTTCTTTCAAGCTCTTGAAACTACCATCACCCAGATACTAAGACTCTACACAGACATTCTGTTGAAGATTTGCTGCTGTGCTTGGAATCATTGTCCTGACTCAGATTGGGCAAAGCTTTAGGTTTCAGACAGATGGCCTCACATGTGACTGCAAATCAACCCCAAATCACCAGCCCTCCACCACCGTGCTGGCAGGTGGTCAGTGTTTCATTTTCTCTAAACCTGGTGCTGTGCATTATAGAGAAACATCTTCACTTTGGTCTCATCTCATCTGTGCTGCCATGTTCTTTTTAGAGAGACAAAGCTTTCTCCCACAACCCCTACAAACAAGCCATACTTGTTCAGTCCTGAAATTGTAGAGTCTGTAGAGTCTGAGAGGGAGCTCTTGGGATTTTTGCATTGCACAGTCCAACATTGATGTGAATTTGCTGTGACGTCCACTTCCAGGAAGAGGAAGTGGACATTAAGGGACATTCAACCAAATAGTTTCAAATTCAAACTTGTGCACCCAATTCTTGTTTTTTTAAAGTCATTCAAGTCAGGTCTGGGTCACCTGTTGCCATGTAATCCAGTAATACCTGCTCCATGGTTGTGTTCTCAGCAACTAAACAGGCACCCCCAACTCACTCTGGTAGAGGTAAGGAGAGTGGTTAGCAATCCTGTAGGACTAAAAACAAAACCTACTAAAGGGCAGATGAACTCAAAGAGTTAATAAAACACCGTGGAGAAGAAAACAGGAAATGGGAAAGCACTCTACTATAACCAAAACCCAGCTGCCTAGCAGTTACATCTTTAAGAGGAAAGGGTCAACCTTGAGGAAAAATCCAGACCTGGGGCCTATTCCAGGAAGCAGGTTTAGCTACAACTCTGGGTTTGTTAACCCTAAAATGAGAGAAACTCAGGTTTTCAGTTTCAGAAAGAGAGCTATCTCCAACTCTGAGTCAGTTACCGGGGTAACAGACTCTGTGAACCTAACCTGCTCGCTGGCAGGTTTTATCCAACAAACTCTGAATATCTCTCTGACTCCTCCCCTCCTGCTGCACCTGAACCACCTGTCCGACATTCCAGTTCAATTCCTCATTCTTAACCTGAGACCTGAGCCTCTGCTAGCGATTCATTTTTAATTTCTCTTAGATATTTGTGATCAGATGGACCTAACTAAGCTTCCTCTTTGAACAGGAAGTTGTATTTTGTCACATGGTGTTACATACTTTTGTGAAAAAAAAAGTGTCCTCAGATGTGGACAGTGGGATTATTTTATAGCAAAACACAACAAAAACAGCATGACTTAACAAAGTATGAAACACTATTGAGCAGAGTGAAGTATAAGGTGCAGCAAAGCCAAGATGTAATGTCCCCATATGTGAACACAGGGTCTCGGGAGGATAAAGTTGCTGCCAATCAATCAGAGGAGAGAATTCATCTGCAAGCACTGAAATCCCAGTTAGACGTTAGTTCATTATTTTTGTCCGTAACATGAAGCTTTTAGTTGTTCACTCGTCAACAGGCTCTAAGGACAGAGACAGCGATGATGTCACGGATTTCTAATGATTACAGCTGCAGCTGTCAGTCAGTTCCTCTGAAACATTTACTGTAGTTACTGTAGCATCACTGTTACATCACTGATCTGGATGAAGCTTTAGACACAAAACTTACTTTGAACGGAAAAATGTCTGAACCCTGGAGATGTGAATGAAAACTGAACTAAACAGATTTAAAGTGACTTAAATCAACATCTTGAAAGTTATTCAGAGTAATTCAGAGTATGTATCTCGACATATTTTCCATTGAAATTCACCTAAATCGGTGATCATAGTCTCTATAATGGATCCGCAAACTGTGTCTGAGTCCACCTGAATTCTCCATTAGAAGAAGAAGAAGAAGAAGAAACATCCTTTATTGTCCCACAGAGGGGAAATTTGGGTGTAACAGCAGCCGCAGTTATTATAAATATAAATATAATAATTTACACTAATGAGAATATATATATATATATATATATATATATATATATATATATATATATATATATATATATATATATATATTAGGGGTGGGACTCGATTAAAAAAATTAATCGAATTAATTACAAGCTTTGTAATTAATTAATCGAAATTAATCGCATTTTAATCGCATTTCAATATTTAACATGATAAATATTAATTTAAGTTTGGTTGATGAATAAATCAATATACATAAGCTTAAACTTCAAAATCTTGTTTATTTTCCCACCAGTCTGCTACACAGACCAACGAAGGGTGGAAGTGCTCCTGTGATAAACTCCTGAAATTAAAGTTAAGCATCATAACTGGATAGTTTTATTCAACATTAATGTCTCACTTGTTATAGTTGGAAATTAATCATTCTCTCAGCTGTATTCCTTGATGTTGAAATGTGTTACGCTTGTTTTAACAGCTTATTTTGAATTAAACATTTAAAATTAAACCACAAAAAGGAGAAAAAGTTCGTTCTCCGTTTAACAGCTGTTTTTACACAGCTGTGCTTCGCACTCACGGTTGCTAGGCGACATGAGCTACACAGAGGTGACGGCAGGTGATATGAAGGCTAGCCGCTCACTTCCGGCCTTTGTGGTGTTCGTGGGCTGCGAAAGACGTGGGCCGGGTCCTTCGCAGGATGCGGCCCCTAATTTGGACATTGTGCGTCGATATAATCTGTATGCCGGGAACTCGCGCACTGAGAAACGTTCCACGGTGCAAAGTGCGATTAAAATGCGTTAAAATTTTTAACACGTTAATTTCCCCGTAATTAATTAATCGAAATTAACACGTTAAAGTCCCACCCCTAATATATATATATATACATATATATATACATATATATATACATATATATATACATATATATATACATATATATATATATATATATATATATATATATATATATATATATATATATATAAAATTAACAAACAAGATTAACCTTAATAATACTAATAATAACACTATATACAATGTACATTAAAGAATGAATAAAGTGAGGGCGCTATTCCATCAATAGTCCATTTTTTACTGTATGATTATTTAAACAATTAAATGGCCATAAAATGAACTGTTATAAACTGCAGCTCTGCCCCGGGGGTTTGCTCCTGTCTCAGTCTCGAACACACAGGTCGGTCAGTAAACTCAGTCTGAGCTGTTGCTCCACATCTTTATCTTCACTTTCTGACTCCTGCAGTTTGTCCGTCAGCTGAAGAATTAGATTTGATAAATCAAATGCAAAAAATATGATTCAGCTTCCTCTGATGGAGATTCAAGCTATGTAAATGATGACAGCAGACATTATAAAAAACAAGACATTTCATAAAAAAAGTTTTATTTCCCCTGCTTTGAGACAGGGAGGTCAACACATCAGGAGTGATGAGCAAGGCTCAGCAGAGGCTATAATTCTTAAGACTATTTAAAAAAATGCCACCTGGAAGTAAATTTCCTGCAGACCTTCTTCTCTCCACATTAGAAAGCATGCTGGGATACTGCATCATGGTGTGGTATTGAAATATCTGATGCGCTGCATGTTGGAAATTCCATGTATGGTTTTTACTGAGGGACATTGTGTGATGTGATGCCTTTTTCTGTTTTGAGAGGCCGCTCAGGTTCAGCCAGATAAGAAAAAGTATACACACACCAAGGTTATCTCATTTCTCTGGGACTGGCTGGTCATATAAATGACATCATATGGGAAAGAAAACAGATGTTCTATGCCATACAGTGGCTTGCAAAAGTATTCATACCCCTTGAACTTTTCCATATTTTGTCACATTACAACCACAAACATAAATATATTTCACTGGAATTTAATGTGAAAGACCAACACAAAGTGGTATACAATTGTGAAGTGGAAAGAAAATTATACATGATTCAAAACACTTTTTACAAATAAAAAACTGAAGTGCAGTGTGCAAAAGTATTCAGCCTCATTTTCTCTGAGCGGAACCACCTTTTGTTGTAAATGAATACTTTTTTGCAAGCCACTGTAGATCATACTCCCAGAGTCTCCCAAGAGAGGATGAGAGACTCAATAGGACGGACACAGCAGAAATGGCCAGGACACAGAGACGGCTCATCCAAACAACATTAACTGAGGAAGCATTGGAAGTTAAGTGTTATATTGTAGGAAAACCTGTAAGAACAAAAAAGTACTTAAGATACATCAAAGCTGAACCAACTGTGGAAAGGATGTATCACAGGGGCAGCACGCAGTGGTAGCACCTGGCACTGCATTAAAAGTGGATTTTTCGACAGTTTCTTGTATGTAATATTGACGCGCGCCTTGAGTTTTAGGGCTCTCACCAGGAGGCTTTGGCCAGAACAGTAAACTGTAGGGAAACTGCCGTGGACTCTCTGTGTCAGTGCTCCCTGAGCTCCCCCCTCTCCTCAGGTCTAGGGCAGGCTCTCATATGTAAAGGAGGTTTCTGTGAGTCATACAAATGCAAATCAAGTACTCACCAGTGGTCACCAATACTCACCAGTGGTCTACCCCTCCCAAGTTGTAACCAACATATTTTTATTTCTACAGCGAAACATTCAAACAAGACTAATCTCACAAGAAATCATTCTAATTTATAAATTTGAATTATCTAGTTGGAAATATATTTTTGGAAGTTTTCAGCTTTTGTCCCTTTTTCCAATAAGGCTGTGAGCTTCTGTCTGTGAGCTTCTGTCTGTGAGCTTCTGTCTGTGAGCCTTTGTCATGGAGTTTTTTGTGAACCCTGAACTTTAGTGGACTGAGGGAGATAAAGGCTATATCTTGATTTTGGTGACACCACAAGCATTATTTTCATTGAAAAGCAAACTCAGTTTTCAGTCTAATTCACAGTAACAAAAAGTCTGTCACACCATCATCTTCTCCTGTGCAGTGGCTTCCCAGCTAGCATTGAACATTCAGACAACATCCCATGAACGCTGCTATAAACGTTCAGTGAATGTTCACATGCATTAATGACATTAAAGACTACCAAGGCAGATGGAATATGAAAATGTATAAACTTTTATTTTGCTATACATGGATGTACATAAGAGATATCAGCAAAACCTTCATGAGAAAAATGTAAATGTAAAAAGGTAAATAAAAAAAAAAAAATAAGGAAAATTTTAATGCAACAGTCACCTTCTCAGTTGTCCTGCTTAAACAGACAGTGGATGTGTGAACAACACATCTTCCAGCTCATAGGGGGCATTTTGACTGTTGGGTTTTCTCTGTATTATTGTAGGGTCTTTACCCACAATACAAAGCGCCTTGAGGCGACTGTTGTGATTTGCTGCTATATAAATAAAATTGAATTCACTTGAAATGAAATAAATTTAATTTCCGTGTGGCAGCTTCCTCGCCTGTGATTGGACAATACAGATCACGTGCGGGATCACGCTGAAGGTCTGTAGGACCAATCACTGCCTTCCTTCTCTTCCGTTCAAACTGAATGGCGGTTTTTGTCTACGCTGCTTTCCCGGTACGACAATGGAGGACGTCGTCTATATTTCAACACCCCAGAAGCTCCCGGTGAAAGCGGGCCTCTCTACCGGCCAGCCTCAACCAGCCCCGCTGCAGACGAGAAGACGCTGCTGGCTGCAGTGAGTGGGTTATCGACTCAGTTACTCAAGTTTGTACGAGCGCGACTGAAAGACAACATGGCGTCTATTGTTTAGAGACTCGATGCTCTAACAAAGCCTCACCTACAGAAGGACTCGAGGAAAAGACGGCAGCACGATCCGAAAACTGCGGTAAGACTTGGTCGTTTCTAAAACAAAAATACTAAGAGTGGAGGAATGGTCACAGTAAACTGACAGACGTTTTGTGATTTGGTTTCTTATTTTTATTTCATCTTACAGGAAGCAGTTCGCGGCCTGCACAACTCTGAATCCAATAAAAGCCGGTATGATCCTCTGCAGAGGTAAGAATCAGAAACAAAGCAGCAGTATTCAATGTGTGGAGGAGAGAAGAACTTAAAATGTTTTTACTCTTATTTATTTTCACGTTTTTTCCACATACTGTTCGCCTCACAACGCGAGTGGGTTTCTAATGCGTGGACAGTGATATAATTGTGTGTAAGTATCTTTTTTTGCCTGAATATTGTTTATGTATGCACTGTGTTTACACTGTGTTTATTTACAATGTACAAAAATGTTTTTCAGCTTCTTGAAAAACCTACAGACGGTCCGCCGAACTTCCGCTACAGTCAGCCTCACGGTCCGGAAAGGGCGGCAGCCATTAAAAACTCTGCCCGGTGTCGTGTAAGAAGGAAGCCGGTAAGACGTATTGGATTGTTTTGTTGGTCTGCTGTATTTGTGTAGTTAGCTTGGAAATGCAGTTTTATTTTTGGAAAATATTACTTGTTTTTTTTAACTTTATATAAAATCTGGCTTCTTCTGAACAACCCAAAATGTCTATAAAAAGCAGTGGCGGCCGTGCATTTCACACCTAGCCCTTCAGTAGTGATCCGCCTGAATCACTCCACCCTCAATAACTATTTTATGGCAATAAAAACATCTTTTTATGCAGAAATGCAGTAGAAAGAGCTGTTGCATCGCAGATTGAGAGCTCATGTAGCCAGAATAAAAGCATTTACCGAAGAAACAAACCCAAGGTGCACAAGTCTGCTTTTACTGCCGCTACAGCTGCGACACATATAAAAATGCATTGATAACAACCTCATAAAATTATTATTAAGAGAGAAAAATTTTAGTCATCGTGACCCCGAAATGAAAGTTCCTGCTTGCCCCCCCCCCCCCCCCCCCCCCCCCCCAAAAAAAAAGCCAATCTAACAGTCTCTTTAAGATTTCCCTATTATTCTTCACCTTTATGTCGTGGAGCTCCGCTTCCCTGCACACTTGCTCGCTCAGCTGATCCGCTCTGGTGTCCCCGAATGTTTTGCTTGTAAGTGTCCGGCAGTGCTTTGGTGTCTCGTTGCTGCCTTGGTTAGGCAAGTCAAATTTACAAACCCAGTGTGGCTCCAAACACCATGTCGATCAGTGGCAAACAACAAGCACTCCCAGCAATACAATTTGCAGTGTTCCTCGGGGCCTGTGAGCCAGTGGTACCGCTCGTAATTAGTGGACTGAAAGTGGTGGACACATCCTTTTCCCGGTTGTGACAGGCTTGCTAGCTTCGGAGTTGCCCGACCTTTCTTAATGATGTCCAGCTTTTCTTGAAAAGTCCGTCTTGGCTTTGGCAATAAATCTGCAACCAAATCCATTTCTTCTCCTCCTTCAGCCATTGTGGGTTGACAAAACAGCTATAAAATCAACACAACCATATTTTTGCTTGTGCAGCTGGCTACAGATGCAGTTTGCTAGCTCTGGCTAGTACACTGACTATCCAATCAAAGTGTATGAATATGCTGCCGTTACCGTACGCCTGCTAGAGGGCCTCGGTGTTGCCAACTCATAATCTGATTGGTTGATCAAACTGTTTGATCGACACTTATTTTTGTGCTACGGGGCCCGCAGAACTGATTATGAAGGCCTCCAGGCAGATTTCTTTGACCCTGGCAACAAATGATGGCTGAAATGTGATTGGTTAAATGCTTTAATATGAAAATACACGTCTGGAAACAGCGCGACCACAGGAAAAGCTGTGAAAGGAACCGTACAAACCATTTCGAATAATTTAACAAGTATTGATGGACAGGATATAATTAACATCAGTCTGTGATTCAGATATTTTTTAGGCCAGCAGAGAAGGCCTTGCAGACCCTGACGGCCCACCACTGCACTGCATCACCTTTTTATTAAAAAGGTGATGCACTGCAGGTGAAAATAATTAACATTGAATGTTTATAGTTTCAGCAGCTGTAACATTTTGGGACCTAAAAGATAAAAAGTGTATAATCAGTTTAAAGGTGCCTCAAGGGTTAATGACCAAAATCACTGAAGTACTTTTATCAGTGTTAAATTTTTTCAAAGTACTTGTTCATTTGTCTTTTATTCACAGGATGCAGGAGTTGGTACTTTGTCACATAACCATTGTTTCTGATGACAAAGATGGGCTGATTAATTTTTTTTTTTTTGCATTCAGGGTCTTATCTGCTATGTGTACATTCAAAGTCAAGAGACTCAGACTTTCAGTGTAGATTCCTGATTTTTCACAATATTTCATATAGTTTCATAATGACTTAATGTGTGCTCTGTGTCAACAGCTGCTGGAGGCGAGGACGATGGCAATGGCCTCTAGCAGCATCTGCTGTGCCACTACAGTCTTCAGCAACTGCAGCAGCACCACAGCCACAGTCCATGTCAGCTGCAGTAGCCCCATCGCTATGGTCCACGCCAGCTGCGGTAGTGCCATAGCCACAATCCAAGTGAGCTTCTCCCCATCCATGGTCTTCAGCGTCAGCTGCAGCAGCGCCTCTGTCACAGACTTCAGCGTTAGCTACAGCAGCACCTCTGCCAGAGTCTTCAGCATCAGCTGCAGCAGCGCCTCAGCCAGAGTCATCAGTGCCTGCTGTAGCTGCCACAGCAGCTCCGCAGCTCAATTTCATGCCAGCTGCAACACCTCTTTTTTCAGTCACCAGAGCCCACAGCTTCTGAGTCTTCAGTGCTGCAGCCTGCATCTGCACCTTGTCTGTCTTCACCACTATCATCAGTGCCATGTCTGGAGCCCGAGGGTCCAGCTCAGTCCATGCGGCAGGCCCCCTGAACGGAGTCATGTGCATTGCTGCTGCTGGGATTGCGGCCGGCCTCCTGTCTTGCCTCACCGTCACTGCCACTGGCATCGCGGCCAGCATGAAATAGGATGGCAGGTGTTTCAGCATCAGTGTTTTGGCAGTATGACTGAAGGTTTGTGAGAAGCAACACTATGAAGCAGGGAGAGAACACCAAGCATTTTGCATCTCCTTATAATGAATGAAACAAATCAGTCACCTCACTTTTCATTGTGACATATGAAACCTCAAACATCATGTCATCATGGAGCTATGATACAAGCCTTGACACAAAATTTTGAACAAGTCTGCTTCAACAGAGTTAAACAGGCTTTGGAGCCCCAGTGTCAAAGCTCATCTCTACAAACTATGACTGACTGACCACTATAGCACATAAATCTGGAGCTGAACATGTCAATATTTGAAACAAAGCAATGGTAAAAACTCAGTTTACTAGAGACAGATCACTCCTGATAAGATTCTTCCTCATCAGTTTCAGCAGTGTAAGGAACCTAGAAGTAAGCTATTAAAAGCTTCTGAACTGAAAAATGTAGCTTTTTTACAGTTCATCCAAACATTTTCTGCCTCTTATCAAGGCCCAGTTTGAAGGTGCAGCAGTCTAAGCATAGACCTCCCTTCCCCAGCTGACTCCTTTAGCTTCACAAGTGACCAGAGTCAGAGAGTATGTTTGATTAGTTCATTTTGCTTAGGAAAGTTCAGAGGATAGCAGAGGATACACTGGGACCACCATTTTTGAAAAGAGTGGAGAGGAATTGCTGTCTCACCCATCCATTCAGGAAAACATTCAACAAAAGCGACAAAGTAGTGCAGATCATGCATATGTTAGTTATACTTATATCTTCCATTTCATGCTGTAACCTGCTAAAATGTGTTTAATTTTCAAATACAGGCTGTTAAACATACAGCTTAACATCATGGTGCTCGTATAAAGATAGATTTCTACATATAGATTATGATCTATATTAATTGCTCAAAGTGTTTTCAATGTCTGGTATAATACAGATTGCATTAGTAATGTCTGTTGTTGTATTACAGCTAAGAAAGGAGGAAGCATAATATCACTGGATCACTATCCAGCATATAATATAAGAAAATAAGAGGCATCTAATTTTATAGACTACGTGGCAGAGTTACTAAGCTGGGCAAATTGTTGTGATGCTGCAATGGCAAGGCAATCTAGCAGTGAGCTATAATTTACATGCAAAGACCAGCCAGTTCACTTCAGCAAAAACCAGCATTCTGCTGAGAGCAGCTCAAAAACCAGCAGACCCAATGAGGGAGCTGAGGGAAAGAGCAATAAAAGCCTACTAACCAAAATAATCCAGTGAAAGTTCTGCCTTTATTTGTTTCTCTCTGGCAGTTCAGATCAATGAGAGGAGGCTGAAGGAGGCACAACATATTTCTGATACTGGGATAAATAACTCTGATAGAAATTGCTGGAACTGTGTTAGGTTCTGAGAACTGAGACCCAGAAGGAGCTCAGGGTTTATCCAGAGTTATCCAGCTGCATGATTATGAACTGAAATCTGTGTGGAACAGCAGACCTGCATGATGTGAAGAAGAACACCAAACATTATTTACCCTCAGACCATAAAAACACAGTTCAGTTAATGTCTAAACTGCTGCATCAAAATATCAGTATTTCTGAGGTTCTAAACTTTCAGTGTGAGGACTGAGTGAAGGATTTTAGGACAGAGCCAAAGTTTTAGCACTGTGCTCACCGTTTTGAGCCATCCAACCAAAGTGCCAATTAGACACCCCTTCTCATAGAAGCAACTATAATAACCACTTTGGGCATAAGACATGTTTTTTTCTGCACTTAATTTAATGCAATTTGCAATAAATTGTGTCACAAACTTTGTAAACCACATTTGCACAATTCTTTTAAATATATCCTGAAATGGAAACTCCCATAAATTCAGTGCCTTGAAAACGTATTCATAGCCCTTGAATTTTTCCACATTTTGTCATGTTACAAAAACAAACTTAAATGTTTTTTTTTCTGTATTTTATGTGATAGATCAACACAAACTAGCACATAATTATGAAGTGGAAGTAAAATGATACATGGTGCTCAAAGTTTCTATAAGTAAAAAAGTGTTGTGTACATTTGTATTGGGTCCAACCAACCAACTGCTTTTGGAAGTCACCTTATTAATAAATGGAGTCCACCTGTGTGTACTTGAATCTTAGTATAATACAGCTGTTCTGTGACTACCTCAGAGGTTTGTTAAAGAACATTAGTGAACAAGCACCAGCATGAAGACCAAAGAACACACCGGACAAGTCAGGGATGATGTGGAGAACCAGGATTAGACTATAAAAAACACATCTCAACCTTTGAACATCTCATGGAGCAGTGTTCATTTCATCATCAAAAAGAAAACCATTGCTGAAAGTCCCATTTGCAGTTTGCCATAAGCCAAGTAGGAGACACAGCAACCATGTGGAGGAACGTGCTCTGGTCAGATGAGACCAAAATTGAACTTTTTAGCCTATAAATGTAGGTGTGAGTGGGAGTGGTGAGTATAGATTAGGGAGGATGAAAAAAACACCTGAGCTTCTGAGGAAATAAAGGAAATTTAGAAACAAAATATAATCTGATCATAAGAAACACATCTGTATAATAGAGTTTGAGAGACTGCATGACACTCAGCTGATCAACCTGAAGCTTTGACAACTCACAAGAACCTTTAATTCAAGATTTAATTCAAAATGAAGTTAAAAGGAGTTACTAGAAAGAGAAAAATCTGTAAGTTGGTCCTCGGGAAATATTGTTGTGTTATTTGGTGGATTGTGTGTGTTCTCGGGGCAGATGACGTCTTCACCTCAGCGTATTCTTTGAATACCGGAGGATTTAGAAGAAAGGGGAAAAATTGAGTTGCAGTGACCTCTCTGCTGTGTATCTGCCTGGTTACCAGAATAGTTTTAGAAGAAGCTGTAAATTTACCAAAGTTAAATTAAATAAATTTGATATAGCTGAGAGATTGCTTTTTGAGTGGAACTTATAGCCAGAGAGACAGTTGTTGTTTCATAGGTCACTCCTACGGGAGGATGCTGCATACTTCTCAGAGAGCGAGTGTGGAGCAGGAACACATGGAGATGCTCTAAAACAAAGAAGGTGATCTACAGCCCCATGCACAGGGTAATAAAAGGGTAATATCCACCTCCATTCAGGAGTGTAGTGTATGCAAAATGACAATGATGGACTTCCATCACTTTCACCCGGTACCTTTTAACATGGCATGTTGCTGAGTTAAAATTAGATGAGAATGTGTCTACTGATAGAAAGTGGTTTGGGGGTTATGATAGAAGGGAAATATATATATATATATATATATATATATATATATATATATATATATATATATATATATATATATACACACACACACTTAGGAAGCAACATTGATTGACAATCAATTTCACATGCTGTTGTGCAAATGGAATAGACAACAGGTGGAAATTATATGCAATTATCAAGACACACTCAACAAAGGAGTGGTTCTGCAGGTGGGGACCACAGACCACTTCTCAGTACCTATGCTTTCTGGCTGATGTTTTGGTGACTTTTGAATGTTGGTGGTGCTTTCACACTCGTGGTAGCATGAGACAGACTCCACAACCGACACAAGTGGCTCAGGTAGTGCAGCTCATCCAGGATGGTACATCAATGCGAGCTGTGGCAAGAAGGTTTGCTGTGTCTGTCAGCGTAGTGTCCAGAGGCTGGAGGCTCTACCAGGAGACAGGCCAATACACCAGAAGACATGGAGGAGGGCAACAACTCAGCAGCAGGACCGCTACCTCCGCCTTTGTGCAAGGAGGAACAGGAGGAGCACTGCCAGAGCCCTGCAAAATGACCTCCAGCAGGCCACAAATGTGCATGTGTCTGCACAAACGGTTAGAAACCAACTCCATGAGGATGGTATGAGGGCCCGACGTCCACAGATGGGGGTTGTGCTCACAGCCCAACACCATGCAGTACGCTTGGCATTTGCCAGAGAACACCAGGATTGGCAAATTTGCCACTGGCGCCCTGTGTTCTTCACAGATGAAAGCAGGTTCACACTGAGCACATGTGACAGATGTGACAGAGTCTGGAGACGCCGTGGAGAGCGATCTGCTGCCTGCAACATCCTTCAGCATGACCGGTTTGGCAATGGGTCAGTAATGGTGTGGGGTGGCATTTCTTTGGAGGGCTGCACAGCCCTCCATGTGCTCGCCAGAGGTAGCATGACTGCCATTAGGTACCGTGATGAGATCCTCAGACCCCTTGTGAGACCATATGCTGGTGCGGTTGGCCCTGGGTTCCTCCTAATGCAGGACAATGCTAGACCTCATGTGGCTGGAGTGTGTCAGCAGTTCCTGCAAGATGAAGGCATTGACTGACCCGCCCGTTCCCCAGACCTGAATCCGATTGAACACATCTGGGACATCATGTCTCGCTCCATCCACCAACGTCACGTTGCACCACAGACTGTCCAGGAGTTGGTGGATGCTTTAGTCCAGGTCTGGGAGGAGATCCCTCAGGAGACCATCCGCCACCTCATCAGGAGCATGCCCAGGCGTTGTAGGGAGGTCATACAGGCACGTGGAGGCCACACACAATACTGAGCCTCATTTTGACTTGTTTTAAGGACATTACATCAAAGTTGGATCAGCCTGTAGTGTGTTTTTCCACTTTAATTTTGTGTGTGACTCCAAATCCAGGCCTCCATTGGTTAATAATTCATTGATGATTTTTGTGTGATTTTGTTGTCAGCACATTCAACTTTGTACAGAACAAAGTATTCAATGAGAATATTTCATTCATTCAGATCTAGGATGTGTGTGTGTATATATATATATATATATATATATATATATATATATATATATATATATATATTCCTGAAGTGTCTTTTTCTGCCCCATTGTGGGAGGAAAGTGCCTCCATCTTATTCTTTAAGTGCTTGAAAATATATTTTTTGAGAAGTATGTCCTCTGAGCAAACTGCAGTGAGTGACCTCACACAAGGTGTGTATTGTGGAAAAAAAAAACACATGAAGACCCAGCGTGACCTTAACTGACCAACAAAGAGCACAGCAACAAGCAGAATGCAATCAGTTTTCTTCTCCTAACAACGTATCCAGAGATAATTTTTTAGATGACGCTGCAGATCTTCACAGCAACCTTCCCAAACAACAACAGTTGGAGAAGGAAGAGGATGGCCTTCCTGCAAAGGAAGCCGGAGTGAGAGTGAGACGGCTGATTTGAACCAAGATGGCGCCACTGTGTACGGGCTGCCGTCAGCTGTTCTGTGTATTGTTTGCTGTCGCTCTGTTCCTGGTAGTCATCTGCCCAGATGTCTCCGCTTTGATCACCTACGATCGGCAGACACTTCTAAACCTCCAGTTTGTTTTGGTACCAGCATATACTGTAAAGAAAAACTCAACGATTTTTCCTCCACACCTATCGGATGTACCTAAGAATTTGCGCCGGCTGCCCAGTGCTCCGGTCCCCAACAAACGCCAGAGGAGACGCGGAAAGCGTGGAGGTATCGCGGTGCGGGTCAAAACTTACCTGAGACTCCTAGGTTTGTCTGTTCATTACCCCCTGGATGGTGGTCTTTGCCGCCTCAAGGCTGTTGGGCTGCCTGTGGATTTCGGGCGTCGCTGGATCAGGCCGATTGTCCCACCTGTCATCCTGGAGACTCGGCGTCCCTCGTCCTGGCGCAGGATGCGGGATCGTGGAGGCGGCGTAAACCATGCTAACCTTCGCCTGTTGAAGCGGGCCCCGGCCTCAGCTAACAAGGATCTGGACATCCGAATGGCCCTACTAAATGCTAGATCGTTAGCCAACAAAACTTTCCTTCTCAATGACTTTTTCATCGCACAGCAGTTGGATTTTATGTTTGTGACTGAGACGTGGCTTCATGCTGGTGAGTCTGCACCTTTTTCCGAACTTTTACCTCCCGGCTGTTCTTTCTTCAGCTCCCCGCGGATCTCTGGAAAAGGTGGAGGACTTGCTTCAATATTTAAATGCAGTTTTCGCTGTCGTCAGGTCTCGGCAGACCTGTACGCCAGCTTTGAACTGCAGCTGTTGGAGATAAACTCTTCCCCCTCGGTGCTCTGCGCGGTGATTTACCGACCACCGAAGTGCACGAAGGACTTCATCGGTGACTTTGCTGACTTGCTGACGGGTCTCATACTAAAATATGACCGTATTTTAATTGTTGGCGACTTTAATATTCATGTGTGTTGTGAGAGTGGTCCACTGGTTAAAGAATTTGCCTCGCTTATTGACTCTTTTAACTTAACACAACTCGTGTGTGGTCCCACTCATGAAAAAGGTCACACACTGGATCTGGTGTTGTCCTATGGACTTAGAGTCTGCATCACAGGGATACGTGACTGTGGTATATCGGACCATTTTCCTGTTTTATTTACAGCAGCGCTCCCCAGCTCTGGGATAAATAGAGTATCCTCTACACGTCGTGTGCGCTTGGTTAACTCTTCATGCGCTGCTGATTTTGCAGCTGCTTTTAAAAACTCTGACTTAAGCAATTTGGATTTTTGCTTGAGCCTGAATACCGAGGACTTCACTAACTCTTTTATATCTACTTGTACTGCTGTACTGGACTGTATTGCCCCTTTTACAACCAAACGCACCAAACCTTCCTCCCAGCCCTGGCTGGATGAGACAACCCGCGCTCTCAGACGTGAGTGCAGACGCGCTGAGAGAAGGTGGAAAAAGGATAAGCTCCATGTCTCCTTAGAGATCCTGCGTAACTGTTTATTGAAATACCAGAAAGCAGTAAAATATGCAAAGTCTGCTTATTTCTCTAACATTGTTTCAAGTAACAGTCACAGGCCTCATTTTCTTTTTAGTGTTTTTAATTCACTCGCTGATCCTCGCTGTAGTGTAAACCAAGCCAAGGTCTGTCCTGCACTGTGCGAAAACTTTAAGAAATTTTTTGTGGAAAAAATTTCTGCCCTCAGGCCTTCATCACCTCAGCCTGAAACAGACTCATCTGCACCTCCTCCCAGCAGAGCTGTCTTTGAGCAGTTTGAGCCTGTCACACTCTCCACACTAAAGGAGGTGATTCAAAATATGAGACCTGTAAACTCTCCCACAGACTGTGTTCCGTCTCGCCTTTTTAAAGAGGCTTTTGATTCAGTGGGACCAACTATCCTCGCTCTGATTAACAGTGCGCTTGCATCTGGTTGTGTTCCAGCTGCCTTTAAACATGCAGTTGTACAGCCTCTAATCAAGAAGAAGAACCTTGACCCTGATGTTCTTTCAAATTACAGACCAATTTCTAAATTACCATTTTTATCCAAGGTTCTTGAAAAAGTTGTTTTTAAGCAACTTCAAGCATTTTTAAGTGAACATGGAATGTGGGAAAAGTTTCAGTCAGGTTTTAGAATGCGTCACAGCACAGAGACGGCTCTTTTAAGAGTTTTTAACGATCTGCTTTTAACTGTGGACTCTGGTAGTCCTGCAGTTTTAGTACTTCTAGATCTGTCAGCTGCCTTTGACACTGTGGACCACGAGATCCTTCTATCCCGCCTAGAACATGAAATTGGCATTAAAGGCACGGTTCTGACTTGGTTCAGATCATATCTTACTGATAGAAGTTTCTCTGTCCATCTAGGAAACTGTTTTTCTACCACAGCAAAGCTTTCTTGTGGAGTGCCTCAGGGGTCCATTCTGGGCCCAATTCTTTTCTCATTGTATATGTTGCCTCTAGGGTCGATTTTTAGGAAACATAATATTTGTTTCCACTGTTTTGCTGACGACATCCAGGTGTATATGCCCATCAAACTGAACAGCAGAGATCCATGGGAACCCCTGCTGAACTGTCTAAGTGACATCAAGTCCTGGATGAGAAACAATTTCCTAAATCTTAATGAAAGCAAAACCGAGGTCATATGCTTTGGTAAATTTGACCCCTCAAGCAACTCCTCTGGCACTCTGAGTCATTTGGCTCCTCACTGTCGTGATGCTGTGAAAAATCTGGGTGTCATTTTAGATAGTAGTTTTAAAATGGAGAAGCAAGTAAGTGCTGTTACCAAAATCAGTTTTTACCAACTCAGAGTCATTGCCAAGGTAAAACCTTATCTCCCGCAGCAGGACCTGGAAAAAGTTATTCATGCTTTTATTACTTCCCGCCTGGACTACTGTAATTCTCTGTACTTTGGCATAGATCAATCATCTGTGCGCCACCTGCAGGTAGTCCAGAATGCGGCAGCTCGTCTTTTAACCGGTTTAAAAAAGCATGAACACATTACCCCAGTCCTGTCATCCCTTCACTGGCTCCCTGTCCATTTTAGAATCGATTTTAAGATTTTATTGCTTACTTTTAAAGCCTTAAACGGACTGGCACCTTTGTATCTGTCTGAGCTGCTTCACTGTCACACCCCTGTAAGAGCTCTGAGGTCATCGAACCAGCTGCTCTTACAGAGGCCTAAAACTAGACTAAAACAGAGAGGTGATCGAGCTTTTGCAGCAGCAGCACCAAAGCTATGGAACGATCTACCTCTCCATATCCGCACAGCTCAGACGATACACACATTTAAATCTCTATTAAAAACACATTTCTTTTCCTTGGCATTTGGCTGCAGTGCTACCTCCTTTTAGATGATTGTTTTATGGTATTTTATGGTACTTGTTTTAAACGTTTTAATTTTTAATTTTCTTATGTTATTTATTGTTCTTAATGTTTTTATTTATTTATTTTTATTTTATTATTTTATTTATTTATTTATATATTTTTATTTTTATTTAGTATAGTCCTTGGGGTTACAGATCTTGTACAGCACTTTGGTCAACGTCGTTGTTTTAAATGTGCTTTATAAATAAACTTGACTTGACTTGAAAGATGATCCAGACACAAAAGGACTCTTACCGCCTGAATGTGAGGAGGGGGAGTGCAGTGTGCCAGTGTGTCCACCCATGTGCTGTGGATGCTTATGGACATGGTGAGACTGGCTGATAGACTGTTTGACATCACACAAAGACCGAGTAAGTCATCATTTCCTTGGGAGAAAACTTTGCAGGAGCTACTCTGTACTTAGTGACATTTAAGCTCTTTTTGCAGACATGCTGCTAAGCTGAGCAGAGTATGCCAGACTAACCCGCCTGATGATGTGAATCTGGAGATTCATCGAACTGTATTGTGGAGTTTTCAGGAGACAGCATCCTGATGGTGGAGATCGTCTAAGCTAAAAGGAGAAATACTGACCGAGGAGAAGAGTCCAACAAAATGGCTGCATGCATTCCAGCAGAGGAGAGACTGTGAGAGCTGACCAAACAGAGGAAGGAGAAGGCTCAGCACCTCTGATAACTGTACACTGAGGCTCAGGCCTCAGTGCTGACTGCTAACACTGCTCAGAGTCGTGCAGCTCTATCTCAGACACACCCAGCCTACTCCTCCAGCTGTCAGCACCACACAGGTAACGGGTAGATTTCCTGCCCCAACTGTTCCTAATGCTCTAACTGAATCTGCTGTGCCTGTTGTACACGTGCATGTTAATCAAGGTGACAAACCAGACTTGTAAACCCATGGGAGAGACGAGAGGCAGATGAGAGGCAGATGAGAGGCAGAGTGACCTGGCAGAAGGAAGTAGAGGACTGTCACAGCCAGCACAGCTGCTTGGACTCACTCAGCCTACTCAACAGAGGAATAACATGCTTAAAGGTAACTTCATATATTGGGGATGTGGCCAGACAGATCACTTCCAGAGAGACGGCCTCATGAACCCTTGGGTTGGGCCAGCAACATGCTGGCCATAAGGGGGTCCGGAGAGGTGTGAAGAGGAAAAGGAGCTACCTGCTGTATCCTTTAATTCATCAAGTGAGCCTGTCATATCTGTGGAAATGCAGAACATGAACATTCTTTCATGACTGATACAGGGCCCACCTACTCAGCACTGGAATCGAGGGAGGTTGACTCCCCTCGTCTTCATCTTCTGTGAAAACCTAGGCATCTCTGGAAAAATGCAAGTGATCCATTAACCCAACCAGTCCAGATGAGGGTGGCAGGTAAAGCTATTGTCTCACAATTATTGTACTCAGCTGACACCTCAACGATCCATGGGAAGAGAGATCCTGTGTTCTGCAGAGGCAAAATCATGTGCACCACTGATGAACTGTTTACAGCCTTTCAAATGAGGACGCACACAGAGTGATGATGGGGCAAACAGACACAGAGAGTGTGTCTCAGATTTGGCCTAAAGTGTTTTGGTTGCAGCCAAAGACTGAAGACTCCAAACTAAACAAATGATGGACCATGTGGAAGCTTGGGTACGAACTCAGGTGAAGGAGGCTGAGGAGCTGAGGAGCCCAGATTGTCCTACATTTATTGTATGATGAGAAACAGGAGTCCAAATACTGTGAACTGTGCTTTGATGAACTGATCAAAAAAAAAAAAAAGATATCTTTCTTTTTGTTGATGATGACATTATTATTGGTCCACGGGGCGTGGCTGCTGCTGTTACTCTGATGAACTGAAAACTGGTAACAAGAGCCAAATGCTGCACAACATGTCATTCTGCTGTTTGCTCGTGGACATGCTCTCATGTAGTGCAATGAGGGTTTGGGAAGACAATGTTATTTTGGAGGGAATCTAACTACACAATAAATAAATCATTTCTGAAAATAATTTATTAGAATTTTAATGAAACATAGTGATGAAGGTGTTGAGATTAAATTATTAGTAGATAAATATGTGTAAGCCAAAATCAATTACGGTGGCTTGCAAAAGTTTTCATACCCCTTGAACTTTTCCATATTTTGTCACATTACAACCACAAACATAAATATATTTCACTGGAATTTAATGTGAAAGACCAACACAAAGTGGTACACAATTGTGAAGTGGAAAGAAAATTATACATGATTCAAAACATTTTTTGCAAATAAAAAACTGAAAAGTGCGGTGTGCAAAAGTATTGAGCGCCCTGAGTCAATACTTTGTGGAACCACCTTTTGCTGCAAATTACAGCTGCAAGTCTTTTAGGGTATGTCTCCACCAGCTTTGCACATCTAGTGACTGAAATTTTTGCCCATTCTTCTTTGCAAAACAGCTCAAGCTCAGTCAGATTAGATGGGGAGTTTGTGAACAGCAGTTTTCAGATCTTGCCACAAATTCTGGATTGGGTTCAGGTCTGGACTTTGACTGGGCCGTTCTAACACATGAATATGTTTGGTTTTAAACCATTCCATTGTAACCCTGGCTTTATGTTTAGTGTCATTGTCCTGCTGGAAGGTGAACCTCCGCCCCAGTCTTAAGTCTTTTGCAGACTCCAACAGGTTTTCTTCCAAGATTGTCCTGTATTTGGCTCCATCCATCTTCCCATTAACTCTGAGCAACTTCCCTGTCCCTGCTGAAGAGAAGCAGCCCCAGAGCATGATGCTGCCACCACCATATTTGAAAGTGGGGATGGTGTGTTCAGAGTGATGTGCAGTGTTAATTCTCAGCGTTTTGCATTTTGGCCAAAAAGTTCAATTTTGGTCTCATCTGACCAAAGCACCTTGTTCCACATGTTTGCTGTGTCCCCAACATGGCTTCTGGCAAACTGCAAACGGGACTTTTTATGGTTTTCTTTTAACAATGGCTTTCTTCTTGCCACTCTTCCATAAAGACCACATTTGTGCAGTGCACAACTAATAGTTGTCCTGTGGACAGATTCCCCCACCTGAGCTGTGGATCTCTGCATTTGGTCCAGAGTCACCATGGGCCTCTTGGCTGCATCTCTGATCAGTGCTCTCCATGTTCGGCCTGTAAGTTTAGGTGGACGGCCTTGTCTTGGTAGGTTTACAGTTGTGCCGTACTCTTTCCACTTCCAGATAATGGATTGAACAGTGCTCAGTGAGATGTTCAAAGCTTGGGAAATCTTTTTATAGCCTAAACCTGCTTTAAACTCCTTATTCCTGACCTGTCTGCTGTGTTCTTTGGACTTCATGATGCTGTTTACTCCCCAATATTCTCTTAACCAACCTCTGAGGCCATCACAGAGCAGCTGTATTTGTACTGAGATTAGATTACACACAGGTGGACTGATAGGTTCAGATCATTTTAATAACTCAGAGAACAAACACACAACTCTTTTTAAACTTGCGCAAGGAGGAGAGATCCGTTCCTTGAACTCAGCTTGCGGCTGAGCGGAAGTTATCTGTCCTGAAGGACCACTTCCTGCGCAGCGCTTTTATTCGGACTTTCACAATAAGATCACGTGGGTTACACCAAACGCAGTTTACAGCATGTAATAAACAACATTCTTGGCTTTTTCCTTACCATATATGGTAGTAAGTATCCTGTAGAATGTGCATGTAACATGGCGTATATGAGACACGTATCCTACAGTATGTGTGTATTCTCTGCAGGCTGAAAACAGCCTGCAGGTAACTACAACTTCCTTTGTAAAAAATGTCACCACGTGTTTCCATTTCAAACATAAAAACAACAGTATCGTATGTACATAAAACAACTTATAGAAAATATACAAACAGAAGGTATGATAATTCATAATAAACAGAATGGAATGTATACCATAACTCCAACAGACTCTTTTTAGTCATTAGCAGTCATCAGGCAACTTCTGAATGCAGTTGGTTGCACTCAGAGAAAAGGGGGCTGAATACTTTTGCACACTGCACTTTTGGAAGTGAGGCAGCTGGTAGTCAGTAGAGGGGTAGGTTGACGTACCAGAGCACATATGAGCTATTAGCTGCTCTTGCCATGGTGTATTGTTTTTGGAGATTTATTTTTTATTTTTGTGAGTGTATTCATTGGTCTAGTCCACCCTGGCAAGTGACCTGGTATGGGCAAAAAAAAAAACAAAAAAGGATCTTGCCCTTGGGGTGGATTAGTTTCATTTGCTTTTTTTCCCCCTTCTTTTCTTTTCTTTTTTGTATTGCTTTTGTGTTTCTTAATTTCTACTTTGTTTCCCAAATCCAACCAAAACTTGGTTTTTCCTTTAGTCCTTCTCCATTCTGCCAATTCAGTGCTGATTTATGCATGAGTCTGTACACTTTTCATGGGTTGCTGCGATGCTAATTAGATTTAAAGCACACTCAAGGGGTTTGTTCACCTAGTATACTTTGATTGTTTGCAGTGAAATTGTTCCCGGACCTACTGTGTGGATTGGGGAGTAACCAGGCATTTTTATTCTTACTCTTGAATTAAGTGATGTGAAATAAAGATTATTTTTTAAAAAACAAAGATGTTTCATTGAACAGAAATCTTTTGTCTTTGCAACTGACCTGTCATGGTGTAACACAGGGCTGGGCAAACTACAGCCCATGAGCCACACCTGGCCCATTGGTCTTTTTAATCTGGCCTGCTGAAGATTGGTATAGAATTGCCCAGATCAAATAATATTATAATCATTACTGATGCCAAGGATTCTGAGAATTGGCACAACACTAACACCAGACTTCAATGCATTGGAAAAAACAACACTGTTCCCACTAAAAGTAAATGTAAGTATTAACACTGTAATGCCTTTTTTATGTCTATGTTTGATATGTATGCATCTGGTGTGGCCCGGCCCGTCTACCAAATTTCAAAAAGCCAATGTGGCCCCAGAGCCAAAAAGTTTGCCCACTCCTGGCGTAACTTGTATTTGCTGATATCCATGATCTTTGTGTAACTCTGCTGTAGGATGTTATTTGGAGCATTGTCAGCAGCAGCTAACTAACGGATTTTTAGTTTTTTCTGTTCAATCAATGAAGCAAATACTAAACTGCAGAAATGTTAGGTACTGTTAACTAAAACTAATGCATTCAAATACAGCAATTTTACCGCCGACCCTACAATTTATTATGGAGGACACAGTGTTATGAAAAGGTTCGCGTACCCCTGATAATTTTCATGATTTTATTTTATAAATCATTGGTTGTTCAGATCAGCAATTTCAGTTAAATGTATCATATAGCAAACAAACACAGTGATATCTGAGAAGTGACATGGGAGTTTATAGGATTTACAGAAAGTGTGCAATAATTATTTAAACAAAATTAGGTAGATGCATAAGTTTGGGCATCCTTGTTGTTTTATTGATTTGAATACCTTTAGCACCAATTACTGGAACACAAAATTAGTTTTGTAAGCTCATTGACCCTTGACCGACATACATCGGTGAATCCAATTATGAGGCCGTGAAATGAAGCAAAAACATGTGAAACATCATACTCAGGTCATGGTGAGCTGCATCTGTTCTAGAACATATTCCACAGATATAAGTAGAACATTGAACTGATGCAGTATTAATGTGTTCTTGCACACAACATTACTATTTTCAGGTTTCCTGCACACAAATGCTTCTGCTGCTTGTTTATGAATACGGGCTCAAATCCCTCCAAAACAGCATCTTTAAATGGTTCACTTTCAAGTCTTAAGTCTTTCAAGTCTTCATGTGGTCACAAACATTTGCTCATCTTGGCTAAATTCTCACTCATGCATGCTTTTTCATATCAATATAATAGGATGCACAGCAGCTCCAGAGAGACCAGAGGAGGAGGCTCCAGGTCCAGTGAGGAGAAAAGGGAGGTGCAGCTCTAAAGAGGAGGAGGCTGCAGGAATCGTCACTGTGACATCATGGTTTGTGAATGAGAGTTCCTAAACCCTTTTCAGTCTAGCTTGGTGTAAAATTGCTGGTTTGCACAGTCTATTAAAGTGATGTCATTCTGTCTTTTAGACACAGGATGGTTTTACATTAATTTTCCTCACAAGTTCATTCAGACATTCTTATGAGATTGATGAAATGAGCCACAACGTGCAGAATTTCAGTAGATTAGTCAGCAGTGTTATATAATGCCTCAGATTTGATTTTTTTTTTAACTAAGCAGCTATATTTTGATGATTACTTTTTCTTTGTTATTATTGTTTGGTGTTTACCTTAAAACATAAAGCACCTTGAGACAACTGTTTTGTTGTGATTTGGCTCTATATAAATAAAACTGAATTGAAAAGAATAATTAGACACTTTAGTAAATCGTTCACAGTTTTTAAACTGGTTTATAAATGACAGGTCACCTGTCACTGCCGTTTGGTGTTAATTCCTGAGTGATCCTGTCCTGTGTTTCAATAATAATTAAAACCGCAAGCGGTGATATCGGGCCCTCGCACCCGTGGCGCACGTTGACCTGTGGCGCACGTCGACCCGTGGCGCATGTCGACCCGTGGTGGACTCGGAGGTTTTTTGATCGCAATGGTGTACAGAAGGTCTGTAACAAGTTTCATTCATTTATCGGAAAATATATCTTTTGCTCTCCACATAGACCCAGTGGAATATTTGGGGGGTGGTCATGGCTCCAGCGTAAAAATAGGGCATGGTTCTGATTGACTTTTTTGATCAGGATGATGTCAAGAATATGGAAACAAATTTTCATACATTTCCGAGAAACTAAGTTTGTGGATGCTATACAAAATTTCATTTGCTTCTGTCGGGGGCGCTCTTGCAATTATAGCCTTGAATCCGTAGTTATGGGTTCAGACTGGGTGTGTACATGAGTGACTACATTTTCAGGCTGATCGGGCAAAGCATGTATGAACACGTACCCAAACAATTTTGGTCGTGATTGAGAAAAATGAAGGCCAAATTCAATGGCCTGGTGTGACAAGGCCATTTAATATTTTGTAAAACTTTCCAGAATATTTGATGGGCTGCTTGTCTAGATGAGCTGGAGCCAATTTGGTCTCACTGGGTGAAATGCCCTAGGAGGACTTCATTCAAATAGCAGGCGTGAAAATGGCAAAAATTGACACATTCAATTGAAGATGGCTGACTTCCTGTAGGGTTTCGGGTATGGGTCCAAGAGACTTTTTTGTACGTCTTAGGATGTCACATGAGTCTACAAATTTTCAGAGCTGTAGATAAAATGTAGCTCCGGGGCTACCCAAAAAACATGCTATTTTATGATATTACGAGCTGCCACTAGGTGGCGCTCTAACATTTATGGACTTTATGAATATCAATGTGTTCAGGGCAGGAGGCTTATCAAACCACTAAAGTTTGAGGCAGATTGGGTAATGTATCTTTGAGTTACAGCCATTTTTGTCTTGATGGTGAAACATCAAACTTTGCCCTCCCGCCATGGTCATGCCCTTTGGCAAAAGCTCACAGTTTTGAAAACAGTGTAAGCCAACTCCTTAAGGCTTCCCAGGGGAAAAAAAAAATCTAGAAGCCCAAACTAACCCTCGGAATGAATTTTCTTTAATGGAGTGATTGAGATGCAGGTACTAACCAGCTGAAGTGGCCTGAGCCAGTCTGATAACTCCAGCCACAGCTCTGTCATGGTGCAGGACAGTGCAGAAAACTGCTGTTAACCACTCAGAGTTCCATTTTATAAAAACATGGGTTAAACTCATATAGAAGGAACACAAATCACTGTGCGAACACACTGCCTCGTCTTTGTGTGTCACTAATGCTGCTTCTGTACTGAGATGAATTCTGAATCCTGACTGAAACTCTTAGACCATTACTCTGCAGATGATCACTTAGCCATTTTACTACTACTCTTTCATGTATTTTTGAGAAACAAGGATGGTTGGTCCAAGGGTGTTAGACCCTAGCGGACCGATCCCTGGCTATTGAGACTGGCTATTGGGACATGGAATGTCACCTCTCTGGTGGGCAAGGAGCCTGAGCTAGTGTGTGAAGCTGAGAGATACCAGCTAGATTTAGTCAGGCTCACCTCAATGGCCTGGGCTCTGGAACCAGTCTCCTGGAACGGGGCTGGACTGTTCCAGTTTGGAGTTGCCCTTGGTGAGAGGCAGTGAGCTGGGGTGGGTGTAATGGGTGTTATGTTGGAGTTTTCACTGTTACATGAGAGGTTGATTCCCTAGGCTTTAGGCCAGCGAACGGGTCCTGACTGTTGTTTGCGCTTATGTGCCAAATGACAGTTCAAAGTACCCACCCTTCTTGGAGTCGCTGGGCTTCATCCGGTGACTCCGTCATCCTGCTGGGAGACTTCAGTGCTCACATGGGCAATGACAGTGAGACCTGGGGGGGGGCGTGATTGGGAAGAACGGCCTGCCTGATTTGAACCCAAATAGTGGTTTTTTATTGGACATGGTGTTTGTTATGAACAAACACCATGTTTGAAGATAAGAATGTCCAGAAGTACATGTGGCACCAGGACACCCTAAGTCACAGGTCAGTGATAGATTTTGTAATCTTATCATCGGGTCTGCAGCCGCATGTTCTGGACACTCGGGTGAAGAGAGGAGCTGAGCTGTCACCTAGTGGTGAGTTGAATCAGGTGGTGGGTGACAGACCTGGTGCACCTAAAGCCACGTTTCCATAAGTAACTACTCAGCGCTGGTCGAATCGAGTCAACACAACTTGCCACAGTCCTGTTGTGTTTTCATTGCAATTGAGGACCGCCTCAGTGTGGGAGTGTGGGTGGAGTCGATATAGCAGCGGGGGCAGTAGTGTCTTGACGTAATTTGTATGTGGCTCAAAATACAACAATGGAAGAAATAGAGAAAAGCTAACATAGCAGATGCCAGTTTATTATCATCATCATGTGTAAGTCCCTGTACAGTGTTTTAATGGATGAAGGTTATCATTGCTAAGTATAACCCTATACCACCGAACATGTCAGAATCGGCTCAGTGTACTTCAAAAGTGCAGCTATTTGCGGACTTCTGGCAACAATTACCGTAATAATACCATAGTAATACCCTATATTGGTTGTGAAGTGCAGTTTCTCAGCTTTCAGAAACCATTTGAATTTTTCTGATAGGACAAACAGTTGCGTTATTATGGTAATTCAAATTTTCTTTGATCAGCCGCCTCAGGCTTGGCATTAACAAGCTGTTCACGGCTTGTAGGGGCAGGTAACGGGTGCTTCAGCACCGATCACTGGGCAGTGTAGGGTTATAATATGTGTGCTGTGTGTGTGTTTCAGATGGCTCTCATGTTGCAAACGTACCGCTGCAAACTGTCAGTCTGGACATTCAACCTCTGCTTTGTTTTAAAAATGGCATGCTCGATTCTGGTGAAGGAGTCACTCTCATGACTCCGCTAGCGATGACACTACCTGGTGGTAATCCCCGAATCAGAAGGTGGTCACCGGAGGTGAAGAGAGCCATCAAGCTGAAGAAGGAGTCCTATTGGGCTTGGTTAGCCTGTGGAACTCCGGGAGGAACGCAGCTTGGGCGGTGGACGAAGCAAAAACTCCGGTGAGGGAGGAGTTCGGTAAGGCCATGGAAAAAGGTCTTTCGGACGGCCCGGAAGCGATTCTGGCAAACTGCCAGGTGACTCAGGAAAGAAAGCGGTGCTCTACTCACACAGTCTGTAGTGTGGGTGGGGTGCTGCTGACTTCAACTGAGGCTATAGTCAGATGGTGGAAGGAATACTTCAAGGACCTCAGTGATGGGTGAGCCCAGATGGATTGGGGCTGTGTCTGCAGTGATGTGGACGCTGCACCAGTCTGTCATGGTGAAGAGGGAGCTTAGCTTGAAAGCGAAGCTGTTTATTTACTATTCAATCTATGTCCCTACCCTCATTTATTGTAATGAGCTTTGGGTAGTGACCGAAAGAATGAGATCTCGAATACAAGCAGCAGAAATGAGCTTCCTCTGAAGGGTGGCTGGCCTCTTCCTTAGAGACAGGGTGAAGAGCGCAGCCATTTGGGAGGGGCTCAAGAGTAGAGCTGCTGCTCCCTCACATCAAAAGGAGCCAGTTGAGGTGGTTCAGGCATCTGACTAGGATGCCTCCTGGGCGCCTCTTGGGTGAGGTGTTCGGGCATGTCCTACTGGGACGAGGCCCCGGGGCAGACCTAGGACACGCTGGAGAGAATATGTTTCTTGACTGTCCTGGGAATGCCTTGGAGTCCCTTCGAATAAGCTGGAGGAGGTGGCAGGGGAAAGGGAGGTCTGGGCTTATCTGCTTAGGCTGCTGCCTCTACAAGCCAGCCCCGGATAAGGGGAAGAAAATGGATGGATGGAGGAAGGTTGGTCATTGGACTCTAACTAGCTAAGATTATATATGGACACATATATCCCCCGGACATCACAGGGATCTGTCAGTCTATCTATATACACTGCTTTGTATCAGTTAATCAAGTAAAATCCCAATAGTATACATTTAAATTTGTGGTTGTAATGTGACAAAATTCAAAGGGTATGAATACTTTTTCAAGGCACTGTACAAATGACATGAGGCCAGCTGCTAAAATACCCTTGTCCACAACTTATATCAGAAAACTGATGCAGTGTCTCTTTGGCAAATACAGTAGTTTTTGAGCGTAAATATGTTCCTCTTTTTGTTAACGCTCCAACCTTTTTAATGAAGGGATATTTTTCACAGGCTGCTCTTGTTTATTTGATTTTCATAAAACAGGGCAAGAATATATTGTAGTTTCAACATTGTGGACATCCAGCATCACTTTGTTAGACAATGTGTGGTCAGGAAAGGGATATTTTCGATTGTATCCATAATTTTTCACCATTTCTCAGGTCTGTCCCGTGGTGTATGTCACAAGCCAAGGTGAACATGAAAAAGGAGTACAATAAATCTTTTTGTATTTTTTTTTAACAATCATTAACTTACAGAAGGACATCTCTACATTTAATATAAAATATTTTATAAAATATAAAATAAATATGAATATAAAATATTTTACCTATTTCAACTGGTCATTAATTGACTGAATTTAAAAGTATCAGGAAAAAATACAGTTATTACTGTAATTTGTTGGTTAAGGACTTAAAACATCTCACATTAAATGATGCTGTTTTTTACAATTTCTACATGGACAATAATTACAGTAATTTCAAATCTATTTATATAGTTGGACATGTTAAATATTTCATTTAAATGAGAACCCTGTGCACTGATAGAAATGTGACTGATGTGATGTGAAATCCTTTTGAATATGCACACTATAAAAGGATGATTTACACACATATGTAAAAGATACTAGAATTTAACATACATTTACCACTGTTAGAGCACACTATAATTTACGCTTCTTTTTGACACTTTTTGAGCTTCAAATATATCTGTTTTTTAAGGATTCACAAATAATTAATTATTGCAATTTATAGAAGAGCAACAGCTATGAGAGCCACTGTGACAGAAATAAAGGTGACATTAATGACTGCTCCTGTCAACCCCACTCCTCCTGTTGCTGCTGTTGTGTTTGTGGTAGTTGCTCCTGCTGTTGTGTTTGTGGTGATTGCTGCTGCTGTTGTGTTTGTGGTAGTTGCTCCTGCTGTTGTGTTTGTGGTGATTGCTGCTGCTGTTGTGTTTGTGGTAGTTGCTCCTGCTGTTGTGTTTGTGCTGATTGCTGCTAATGTTGTGTTTGTGGTGGTTGCTGCTGCTGTTGTGTTTGTGCTGATTGCTGCTGCTGTGTTTGTGGTGGTTGCTGCGGTTGCTGGTGTGTTTGTGGTCATTGTTCCTGCTGCTGCTGTTGGTGTGTTTGTGGTGGTTGCTCCTGCTGTGGTGTTTGTGGTGATTGCTGCTGCTGTTGTGTTTGTGCTGATTACTGCTGCTGTTGTGTTTGTGGTGGTTGCTCTTGCCACTGCTGCTGGTGTATTTGTGGTGGTTGCTGTTGCTACTGGTATGTTTGTGGTGGTTGCTGCTGCTGGTGTGTCCGTGGTAGTTGCTGCTGATGGTGTATTTGTGGTGGTTGCTGTGGTTGCTGGTGTGATTGTGGTCATTGTTCCTGCCGCTGCTGTTGGTGTGTTTGTGGTGGTTGCTGCTGCTGTTGTGTTTGTGGTGGTTGCTCCTGCCACTGCTGCTGGTGTATTTGTGGTGGTTGCTGTTGCTACTGGTATGTTTGTGGTGGTTGCTGCTGCTGGTGTGTCCATGGTAGTTGCTGGTGATGGTGTATTTGTGGTGGTTGCTGTGGTTGCTGGTGTGTTTGTGGTCATTGTTCCTGCCGCTGCTGTTGGTGTGTTTGTGGTGGTTGCTCCTGCTGTTGTGTTTGTGGTGGTTGCTGCTGCTGATGGTGTATTTGTGGTGGTTGCTGTGGTTGCTGGTGTGTTTGTGGTCATTGTTCCTGCCGCTGCTGTTGGTGTGTTTGTGGTGGTTGCTGCTGCTGTTGTGTTTGTGGTAGTTGCTCCTGCCACTGCTGCTGGTGTATTTGTGGTGGTTGCTGTTGCTACTGGTATGTTTGTGGTGGTTGCTGCTGCTGGTGTGTCCATGGTAGTTGCTGCTGATGGTGTATTTGTGGTGGTTGCTCCTGCCACTGCTGCTGGTGTATTTGTGGTGGTTGCTGTTGCTACTGGTATGTTTGTGGTGGTTGCTGCTGCTGGTGTGTCCATGGTAGTTGCTGCTGATGGTATATTTGTGGTGGTTGCTCCTGCCACTGCTGATGGTGTATTTGTGGTGGTTGCTCCTTCAGCTGCTGCTTCTGTGTTTGTGGTGGTTGCTGCTGCTGGTGTGTCAGTGGTAGTTGCTGCTGATGGTGTATTTGTGGTGATTGCTCCTTCAACTGCTGCTTCTGTGTTTGTGGTGGTTGCTGCTGCTGGTGTGTCCGTGGTAGTTGCTGCTGATGGTGTATTTGTGGTGATTGCTCCTTCAACTGCTGCTTCTGTGTTTGTGGTGGTTGCTGCTGCTGGTGTGTTCGTGGTAGTTGCTGCTGATGGTGTATTTGTGGTGATTGCTCCTTCAACTGCTGCTTCTGTGTTTGTGGTGGTTGCTGCTGCTGGTGTGTCCGTGGTAGTTGCTGCTGATGGTGTATTTGTGGTGATTTCTCCTTCCACTGCTGCTGGTGTGGTTGGTGCAGTCGTGGTATCTGTCTGTGTGTTGCCTGAGGCTGTATCAGAGTGTCATTAATGAATTAATTTTACATTCAGAAGTTAATAGAACATTTCAAATCCATCTCCTGCATACATTATAATTTAAGCATTATAATTTGAAATTTTTTGCTTAAACTTACCAGCAAACAGGATTTGAATGGCGCAGATCTTGGTAATCATTGTGGAAAGGCTCTTTAATGTTTTAAACACAAAAATGGCTTAAGGTTTGATTTCACATTCAGATGTTTCACATACAATCTGTATTGTTCCTTCCCATACATCATATTTCAAGATAATAATTAAGTGTAATATACACTTTATTTATCCTAAAAGTTTGGAAATTGCTCTGTTAAAACAGCAAAAACATTAACCACAGCCTATAAAAACATAGTTTAATCAAAGAAAACTCCTACAAAACAACTAGCATATTTATATAGAAAAAAGTGAAATTAAATGAAATAAATATATTGAGCAGCTTAATAAGCAAGTGGTTTTGATCATGACATTGCATCTAACACAAAATGACTCTAGACTTCCTTTTTAAAGGTGTAATAATACAGAACGTTTTCCAGAAACATAGATGAAAGTGAAGAAACAGAGGCAACAACTTTAACTGAGTGTAAAATTTAGTCAAGGATGAAATAACTTACACGTTTCATCCTGGGTAGAATTTTCTTCACGTCTATGATAGAAACTGATGCTCACTGATTCAAACTGTTTAATTGTTGATGTTTCCTGGTGATGGCAGCTTTTATACACAGATCCTCACGTCCCAACGTCTTTGTTCAAGCACTGAACAAACACGTTGGGAGGAAAACTAGTTGGGTGACTTCTCATGTTGATGTGATATTGGATTGTTTTGCTTGCAAGTGACAGGGGTCTCAGTGGTGATGTTACTGTAATTATTTGCAGAGCTGTTTAGTTAATAAATGGTTCATAAACTTATTACAGTTATAAGTTTATTACAGCTTCTGACTTTATTATTTTTTTAATGTAGGGAGAAAGGTGATATATATATATATATATATATATATATATATATATATATATATATATATATATATATATATATGTGTGTGTGTGTAACTCAGTAACCATAACTCCGTCCTATCAAATGGTTCCTCAAAGCTCAGAAAATGTACTTCACAGCCATATAGAGGTATTAAGGTATTTGTTGGCCGACTTTGGCAACAAGTCACTTTTGAAGTATGCTGTGTCACATTCGACACGTTCGGAGGTATAAGGTTAAAGATGGGAACTACCACCCCAGTCTGCTAATCCAGTCACACTGCTCCAGATCTCCACACAATATTGCACAGGCATGTCAACTAAGACAGTCCTACAATATCCAGAGTCTTCAGGAACTCAGGGTCTATCTCCTCCATCCCACCCCAAGGGCTCTGCCACCAAGGAGCTGTTTATCTACCTCAATAACATCACCCCAATGATGGGCGAGTCATCTCCCTCATTCCTAGACTCTGCTTCTTCTACAGAAAGTATATCAGTGGGATTAAGGAGGTCCTTGAAGTATCCATTCCATTACCCGACTTCAGCCTCAGCTGAAGTCAGCAGCTCCTCACCCACACTATAAACTGTGTGAGTAAAGCACTGCTTCCCCTCCTGAGTTGCCTGAAGATTTCCCAGAATCATTTCAAGGTAGGCTGAAAGTCTCATTAAACTCCTCCAACACACAAATTTTTTGCATCAGCCACCACCTGAGCTGCGTTCCACTTGACCTGTCAGTACCCATCACTTTCCTCTGAAGTCCCACAGGCTAAGCAAGCCTGATAGGACTCCTCCTACAGCTTGATGCCTCCCTTCACCTCTCGTTTCTGGTTTGGGGATTACCCACGACAGGCACCAACCAGGGTTACAAGTGAAAACACAAAAGCAGGTTGATGAATTTTGTTGTGTCTGAATGTTGTTGTTACACATCCTTAACATTTTAAAACACCAATATATTTAATCCAAAATAATGCAGCATGACAACTACTGGATTAAACAGAATCAGGAAAAAATTGAGTTATTACTATAATTTATTGTTAAGAAGTTAACATTCTCTCATAAATCAGATTAAGTGTGACCACTTTTTCCAATCTTACAAAACATCCAACAGTTACAAGAATTTGCTATTTAAAAAAAAAACAATTTCCCTTCTATCTTGAACATTTCATTTAAAGAATGTCCCTCTCCAGTATAGTTCATCTAATTCGGGCATCCTTTTGAGCATGTACACAGCAAAAAAGGTAATTTACACCTATGCAGAAGTTATGAGAATATAAGATACATTTGCCACTGTTGCTGAATAATGAGAGGAAATATAGATCACACTTTTATTTGTCATTCCTTGCCTTTGTGGACAATTCCTTACTTTGATGTAACATGAAAAATATACAGATAAATACACAATAAGACTGGGAATGATATAATGAGTAAGAAATGTGAATAATCTGTATACCCCATGAACAATAACACACGTTGCTCTTTAAAGAAGAGCATCAGCTATGATGGTCACTGTGAGAGAAATTAAGCTTATTTTAATGACTGTATTGGCTAGTGAGATTGTTGCCCCTGTTGCTGTGGTATATGCTCCTGTGGAGGTTGTTGCCCCTGTTGCTGTGGTATTTGCTCCTGTGGAGGTTGTTGCCCCTGTTGCTGTGGTATTTGCTCCTGTGGAGGTTGTTGCCCCTGTTGCTGTGGTATTTGCTCCTGTGGAGGTTGTTACTCCTGCTTCTGTGGTATTTGCTCCTGTGGAGGTTGTTGCCCCTGTTGCTGTGGTATTGCTCCCGTGGAGGTTGTTGCTCCTGTTTCTGTGGTATTTGCTCCTGTGGAGGTTGTTGCTCCTGTTTCTGTGGTATTTGCTCCTGTGGAGGTTGTTGCTCCTGTTTCTGTGGTATTTGTTCCTGTGGAGGTTTTTACCCCTGTTCCTGTGGTATTGATGGATTAATTTTACATTCAGATATTAATACCACATTTCAAATCCATCTCCTGAATCCAGTATAATTTGTAGTCATTTGTTCAAACTTACCCACAAACAGAAGAAGGATGATGCAGGTCTTGGTCATCATTGTGGAAAGGTGCTTTAATGTTTTAAAAATAAAATGACTAATTATTGTTTGATTTCAAATTTAGATGTGTGTCACAAAATCTGTATTAATCCTACCTATACATGATAATAAAAAAGAATTAGATATCCTTTATTTATCCCAAAGGCTGGTAAATTCACAATTTCACAACAGTTAAAGTGAAAAATAAAAAAGTGAAAAGAAATAAAATAAAAGAGGTCATTGAATGAAACTCTCAATATAATCGATAAAGGAGGTTAAAAAATATACAGGTACAGTGGCCTTTGCTTAATTTACAAAAATTACAAAAATTGTTTTCGTATTTTAAAATATTTTTTATTGGATTATGAACAGGATTTTGTATTTTTCAAAAAAGCAAATGTTAGTATTTAAATTATTGTTACCATCTACACTGTTTCTGCCATAACGCAGTTGTACATTCTTTCAGTAAGTTTTCCATAGTTTTGCTTTAGACTTTATTATTCAAGCTGTAAAAAAAACAAAGTTTTTCTGGAGCATTTTTTGTTTTTCAGAACTAAATAGCACAGAAATCATTCCATGTTAACCAGTATGTGACTTTTTTTTTTTTAATGTTGTAATGGAATAAAGACATTGTAAAAATTGGTAAAAGAATGGAAAAACTTACATGTTTTGTCCTGTGTTGACTTGTCTTCACTTCAGTGCCAGAATCTGTGATGCTCACAGAATTAAAATGTTTGCTTTTTAAACCAGCCAGTTTTTATACCCACACAAAGTCAGTATGATGACATCAGTTACTGACCAGACAGGGAGTGAAACTGGATGAGCAACCATTCTGTGCTTATGTGATAGTAGATTTTGTTTCCTGAGGAAAGCGAGAGGAGGTCTTAGTGTTTTTTGTTTTGTTACTGTAAATATTTGTTTGCACTTAAGCAGATCAAACAAACAAATGCAACTAACATACAGCACTTTGCAAAAACCTTAAACCACCCTTTACATCTTTATATTGCTTCCAAGGAGCCAGATTTTATTATAATTTTAAAAGTAATTTTGAGCATTAATTCTGCAGCTTTCTTAAGGTCTTTCAAATTTTTCTTTGGACAATGGCTGCTATTTCACTCATTTTCAGTCCAGCGGTTGTACCTGACAATTTTCAGAGGAATGTTTCTCTTTGTTAAGTCACCAATGAATCATTTAATTGTCCCCTCTTATTAATCAACCAAAAATCCAGACAGCATTTGAATTCATTTGAAACTCTGTCTCTTAGCCTTGTCCACCCTAATTGGAAAAATCAAAAACCTGTTTTATTTGTTACTGTCTATCACCCACCTGGTCCTTATTCAGAGTTTCTGTCTGATTTCTCAGACTTTTTATCTGATTTAGTGCTCAGTTCAGATAAAATAATTATAGTGCGTGATTTTAACATCTATGTAGGTGCTGAAAATGACAGCCTCAACACTGCATTCAACCTATTATTAGACTTGGCATCTCTCAAAATGTAAATGAGCCGACCCACCACTTTAATCACACTCCAGTTGTTCTGACATATAAACTGAAGTCTTAACAGTATTCCCTGAAAACCCCCTCCTGTCTGATCATTTCTTAATAATATTTGATTTTCCAATAATTGATTACGCAGCAGTGGGGAATAAATATCATCACAGTAGAAGTCTTTCTGAAAGTGTTGTAACCAAATTCAAGGATATAATTCCTCCACCGTTATATTCAGTGCCATGTGACAACACAGTGCAGGGCAGCTACCTAAACTCTGCTCCCACAGAGGTAGATTATCTTGTCAGTAGTTTCACATCCTCACTTCATATGGCGTTGGATACTGTGGCTCCTCTTAAAAGAAAGCCTCTTATCAGAAGTGCCTGACTCCCTGGTTTAACTCCCAAACGCACAGCTTAAAGCAGATAACCCATAAGCTGGAGAGGAAATGGCATCTCACTACTTCAATAAAGTTTTTAATTTAAATGCTCTTCAGTTTGCCTGGAAAAAGAGTCTGTTGCTCTATAAAAAAGCCTTCCACAAAACTAGGACATCTTACTGTTTATCACTGATGGAAGAAAATAAGAACAACCCCAGGTTTCTTTTGAACACTGTAGCCAGGCTGACAAAGAGTCAGAGATCCATTGAGCCGAGTAATAATTAAACTTTAACTAGTAACGACTTCATGAATTTCTTCAGAAATAAAATTTTAACTATCGGAGAAAAAAGTATTCACAGCCATCTCACAGACATATCTTTGTGTACAGATACTATCACTACTGCTGATATTTATTTAGACTCTTTCTCTCGAATTGATCTTTCTGAGTTACCAGGAGCAAGGTTCAACTGCCGGTCAGACTCTGTGCAAACAAATACTGGATGGAACATCAGGGGGATATATGTTGGCATCAAAAAGCGCATGGACCCACCCAAAGCAAGATCGCACCTCTCAAGACCACAAATGGGGAGGTCATCTCAGACAAGATCAAGCAGATGAAAAGATGAGTATAGCACTTTAGAACAAACGGTTTCTGCCTCAAAACTGGAAGCCATTGAAGACTTGCCAGCAATGAACCAGCTGCGCAAGGAACCTACCCTGGAATCTGTTGGCAAACCACCAGACCTCCTGAAGCAGCGCAAGACCACCTTACTCCAACCTTTGCCAGTGCTGACAGGTAGGTGCCATACCATGCATGAGGCCAAGATCATCACCCTAAACAACAACAAATTTGACCAGAGCAATTGCAACAACTACAGAGGCATTATTCCTGTTGAGTATAAACAGAGAAGACCTCTTTCAGATTCTACCTCAGATAGGGTGCCCACCTAGGTTCAAGAACATGATAAAGTCCTACGTTGAAAACATGATGGGGGGGCATATATAGTTCAATGGTAGCTGTTCTGAGAGCTTCGGCATACACAGTGGGGTAAATGTTGGAAAAATTCCAGGAGTTCTATCAATTACCAAAAGACAAGGCCCACATAATCAGCTTCCATAATAAGAGCTTTATTCCTTTCAAGGAAGAGACAGTTGCGCTCTGCTTTGACAGCCTGCAAGTGCCTCCTGAACCCCTCTCTCAGCACCATCAGAATCCAAGATGGCAGCATACACAGACGCAGCGGCTCACGGCTCTTTTTTTTGGTGCTAATTTTTGTAAGTTTTGTATTTCTTATTTGTTAGTTTTTGTGCATTTGTCTCTGCAAACAACTGCTACACACGCCAGGATCTTGTGGACATTGGCTACCAGCACAAGATATCAGTATTGAGTGATTTTCACTACACTCATAACATCCCAGACGACATAGCAAGACCACCAGGTGCTCCATGGATTGTTATCGGGTCTGGAAGGAGCCACCGACGGCAGAGGGAAAGGAAGCAGAAGCGGGGCTGCAGGTCCGGCCTCATGCTGAAGCTAAAATGCCAACCACACAGGCCTCCTCTGCCGAGCCTGTATCTCTCCAACGCCAGATCCATGGTGAATAAAACGGACAACCTAGAGTTACAGCTGGCTGGAAATGGCTATGTTCATGACTGTTGTGGAATGATTATCACCGAGACCTGGCTTCACCCGCAGATCCCCAGTGCTAGCTTGCAGTTAGCAGGCCACACTCTGCTACGCTGGGATTGGACAAAGGACTCCGGTGAGAGTAGGGGAAGGGGTCTCTGTATTTACATGCCCGAGGACTGGTGTAACAACCAGGGGTGAAAGTAAGCCGGTACGGTCCGGTACTGCGTACCACTGAAAGATTCTGAGCCGGTATGCAGTACCGGAAAAAGTTGGAGCGGCTGTCTGCTGTAAAGCCGGCATTCAGAACCGATCACGGCTGGGTCAGAATAAATCTGCTAGCAATAAGCAGTCTAAAACACAACGTAATCAGTTAATTGCTTTTTTTTTCTTTAATTTCAAATTGTTTTTGAACTGTTCGTGCTATGCTGGCGCCTCAAATCTCTAGCTTCTCTCTCCTCAGAGATCGAGGACAACCACGTCCCGTAAGCAGAACGGATGCAGTGCATTTTATATGGCAGGCTAGACCCTTCTATTTTGATTGACACCTCGTTCGGCCAATCATGTAACTGGCTGCACCAAACTCAACCGCTACGTGTCACCCCCAGGTTATTATTGGCTCTGAAAAACCCATTTCTTAATATGATTGGCCGAATGAGGTGTCAATCAAAATGGGAGGGTCTAAGCCTTTCATATAAAACGCACTACATCACAGAGGACACCACACGGCCAGTTAACGGAGAACGACATGGGTTTTCTGGAGCCAATAATAACCAGAGGGTGTAGTTTTTACATATGATTTTGGTTCGGCCAGTTAACAGGTTAAAACATTCACCGCTACGTTTAATGTCGGTCTGCTTGTTACAGACTATCTCAATTAAAATAGAGATTAACTAATTGTGTTTCATGTTACTCTGCTCAATTTCAACAACACAGCACAGCTCAAAAACACTGCTTATGACCAGAGATTTCATTTATGCTACATGAGAGGGCAATCAGCTCCAAAACACCTACAGGACTGCTTTGCATACACAGACTGGGACTTATTTGAACATGAGGACCTGGAAACATTCACGGGGACGGTACTAGACGAGGCTGTGATGTGACAGCAGGAGACCTGAGTGTGTCACTCGCGAAGGAACTTCTGCTCTGCCCCCCCCAAAGCCAGAACAAACAGACTCAAGAACAGTTTCTTCACCAGAGCAATCACCACCCTGAACTCACACACTCGCCCACTCTAACTGTGCAATACCCACATCTCTGTGCAATATTAAATCATTTATACTGAATATCTATTACTCCTATATTCATCCACTAGTGCAATGTTCATTCACTAGTGCGATACTCACCATCTTCATTTTTATATTTATATACTTATTTTATTTTTTTACAACATATATATTTTTATTAGGGGTGGGACTCGATTAAAAAAAATAATCGAATTAATTAGGAGCTTTGTAATTAATTAATCGAAATTAATCACATTTTAATCACATTTAAATATTTAACATGATAAATATTAATTTAAGTTTGGTTGACGAATGAATCAGTATACAAAAGCTTAAACTTCAAAATTTTGTTTAGTTTAATGTCTCACTTAATATAGTTGGAAATTAATCATTCACTCAGCTGTATTCCTTGATGTTGAAATGTGTTACGCTTGTTTTAACAGCTTATTTTGAATTAAAGACTTAAACCACAAAAAGGAGAAAAAGTTCGTTCTCTGTTTAACCAGCTGCTTTTCCACAGCTGTGCTTCGCACTCAGGGTTGCTGGCGACACGAGCTACGCAGAGGTGGGGGCAGGCAACGCTGATATGAAGGCTAGACCGTCCAATTTCACAGCCGCTCACTTCCGGCCTTTGCGGTCTTCGTGGGCTGCAAAGGACCGTGGGCCGGGTCCTTCGAAGGATGCGGCCCCTGAATTTTTGACATCGTGCTACGATATAATCGGTATGCCTGGAACTCGTGCACTGAGAAACGTTCCACGGTGCAAAGTGCGTTAAAATTTTTAATTCGTTATTTTCCCCATAATTAATTAATCGAAATTAATGCGTTAAAGTCCCACCCCTAATTTTTATACATTCTCTTATTGTCTGTATTTTTTGTAATTTTTTTTCTGTATATTTGTAGAAGTTCTATTTTATTTTTATATTTTAGAAAGTTTGGCTTTCTATTGCATGGCACTGAACAGGAGTGGCCCTCTCATTGTACATCCTGTATAATGACAATAAAGACATTCTATTCTATTACAGTAATCCCTCGCTACTTCGCGGTTCGCTTTTCGTGGACTCGCTGTTTCGCGGGTTTTCAATCAGTATTAGTGTAAAATATTTATTGCGGTATTTTCACTGTTTCACGGGTTTTTGCGGTACTCGTTCTTCACATGCGTAGTACGTGTTGTACAGTAATGTATATATTTGGTGTATAAGTGTGTGGGGAGAGTTTATAAAAACTTAAAATAGTGTATAACTACTAAAATAATGTATAAGTATTAAAATAAATATAGGGTCCCTACTTCGTGGATTTTCACTTATTGCGGGTGGTCCTGGAACGTAACACCTGCGATAAGTGAGGGATTACTGTATACCAGGCTGATGTCAAAGTTCAGCACTACCTGCTTGAACCTGCTTGAGTTGAAAGATGGCGCCGGTGTGTGTGGCTTGCCGTCTGTCACTATCTTGTCTGTTTGCGTTCGTGTTATTATCGACGCTAGTTTTTCAAAATGTTTCTATCAGCGCTCTACTGGTCTACGATCGCCAAACTCTTCTGGATCTTTGACCCCTGGCTGAGACAAAATTTACGTATGGTAACCAAGAAACTTTGCCTCCGGTTCTGTCGGAGGTTCCCGAATACCTTCTCTGCGCTCTGGCCCCTTCCCGAAGAAAGCGCCACCGTTCCCGTGGGAGACGGAGCAGGAGGCTGGTAAAGTTGAAGGCGACTGTAAGAAGTTTGTTCTGGTGCTCTCGAGAACCTGTCTACACCTGGTTGGTGCCTGTAGCCGGCTCAGAGGAACTGTTGCAGTGGTCGCTGCCTCACCATTTTTCCTAGTGTCGCTCCAAGCAGCAGGGAGTGGATTTGAGGAATCTCCGGGCTCTCCGTCGGGATGTTTGCAGCACTAGCGACCCAGCCCCACCGGTTCCTGTTAGGATTGGCTTGGTAAATGCTAGATCCCTTTCAAATAAAACTTTTATCCTTAAGGATTTCTTCACTTCAAATGGATTAGATTTCCTTTGTGTGACGGAGACCTGGGTGAGTGTTGGTGACTTCAGCTTTTTCTCAGAACTATTACCTTCTGAGTGTGATTATTTAAACTGTCCTCGGACATCAGGCCGTGGAGGAGGGATAGCGACTTTTTTCCGAAACGTGTATAAATGTAAGTCGTTGTCTCCATCGCTTTCTTCCTCCAGATTTGAACTGAGTCTCTTTGAGCTGGGTTGCTCTCACCCTGTGTTGTGTGCTGTTATTTACAGGCCACCCAGATACAATGAGGACTTTTTAAATGACTTTTCTGAACTGTTGGCAGATATTGTGCCCAAGTATGATCAAGTCCTTATTGTTGGAGATTTTAAAATACATGTGTGCTGTCCTGACAAACCAATGGTTGCGGACTTTTAAAATTTGATTGATTCTTTTAATTTTACGCAGTGGGTGTCTGGGCCCACACAGGAACGTGGTCATACACCTCGTTTTATCAAATGGGTTGTCTATTTCCAACTTAGTGATTTGTGATGCTGTATTTTCAGATCATAAGCCTGTGCTATTTGACATTGTTCTGCCCTGTAACATTGTTAAACCTCGTGCTTCTGCACGGCACTGTCGCATTGTAAACCAGCTCACTGCTACTCACTTTTCTGCTGATCAGAACTGCGGCATTCCTGAGTCTGTATCTTCTGATACAGAGATGCTCACTTCTTGGTTTTATTCTGTTTGCCAGTCCGTTTTAGATGAAGTGGCCCCACTAAAAACCAGGAAAACTACGATTAAATTAGAACCCTGGTTAAATGATACGACTCGTGCTGCTCGATGTGAATGCCGAAAAGCCGAACGAAAGTGGAAAAAAGACAAGGTTCAAGTGTCGTTCCAAATATTAAAGGACTGTTGGCATCACTACCAGCTAGTGGTGAAAGATGCCAAACGGAAGCACTTGTCTAGCATCATTCTGCGTAACTGTCACAAGCCTCGTGTATTATTTAATATTATTGATAATGTTTTAAACACCCGTCAGTGTACTGGCATTGAGCCTTCACCTGAGACTTGTGAGAAATTCTGCAATTTTTTTGTGGATAAAGTTAACAGTGTTAGGGCTCATATATTATCCCCAGCTTTTGACCCCTCAGTCTCTGTTCATCGCTCTACTGCTTTGTACCAGTCTGAGCCTGTCACTCTGCCTTCCTTATGTGAGACTGTCGGTCACCTGAAACCCTCAGGCTCTCCGACTGACGCTATCCCACCTCGACTTTTTAAGGAGGTTATTTCTGTCTTAGGCCCACTTGTCCTGGCTCTCATTAATAGTAGCCTGTCTACTGGTGTGGTTCCTAAAGTTTTTAAATGTGCAACAATTCAACCACTGATCAAAAAACCTGGTCTTGATCCCTTTGTTTTATCCAATTATAGGCCTATTTCTAAGCTTCCTTTTCTGTCTAAAATCCTAGAGAAAGTTGTTTTTAGCCAATTGAAAGCCTTCCTAGATGACAATAATATCCTTGAGGTCTTTCAATCTGGCTTTAAACCTCTTCATAGTACTAAATCTGCGTTGCTGAGGGTTTTTAATGATATCCTTTTAGCTACAGATGCAGGAGACTACGTGGTTTTACTTCTCTTAGATTTGACAGCCGCCTTTGACACTGTGGATCATAGTATTTTAATTTCTCGTTTAGAGCAGTATGTGGGTTTCCAAGGCACTGTCTTAGAGTGGCTAAGATCATATTTGGCTGATAGGTCTTTTTATGTTAACCTAGGCGATTTTAGATCATCCCCTGCTCCTTTGTCGTGTGGGGTGCCACAGGGTTCGATACTTGGACCTCTGTTGTTTTCTTTATATCTACTCCCCCTCTGCTCCATCCTTAGAAGGCATAAAATTGCTTTCCATTGCTATGCGGATGATACACAGATTTATATGCCCCTAAATCGCAAGGAAGCCAACTCTGTACAGATTTTAATTAAGTGTCTTGATGAAATTAAATCTTGGATGGCTCTAACCTTTCTGAATTTTAATGACAAAAAGATGGAGGCGATTGTTTTTGGCCCTAGTACCACTGGTGGATTTCCTCCCGTGGACCTGGGTCCACTATCACAATATGTAAAGCCGTCTGTCACAAATTTGGGTTTTACGATGGATGAGAGTTTTAAGTTGGAGGGCCAGATCAGTGCAGTGGTGAGATCTAGTTTCTTTCATTTGAGGCAGCTGGCGAAGATAAAAATATTTTATCAAAAAAACACTTTGAAGTAGTGATCCATGCCTTTATCACAACTAGGCTGGATTACTGCAACGCTTTGTATGTTGGTGTTAGCCAGTCTTCCCTATCTCGTCTACAGCTTGTTCAAAATGCTGCTGCGCGGCTCTTGACGGGATCACGGAAGAGGGAGCATATTACTCCTGTTTTATCCTCACTGCACTGGCTGCCCGTCCATTTTAGAGTTCATTTTAAAATTCTTTTATTTGTTTTTAAGTCATTACATGGCCTTGCCCCACCTTATCTTTCCGAGTTGCTGCACTTGCATACTCCTTCCCGGTCACTCACATCAGCTGAACAACTGCACCTTGATGTGCCGAGGACACAGCGGAAGCTCAGAGGAGACCGACCCTTTGCTGTGGCAGCTCCTTAACTCTGGAATTGACTGCCATTGGGCATTAAACAGGCCTCGTCATTGGCCAATTTTAAATCTGCTCTTAAGACATATCTTTTTCATTTGGCCTTTGACTAGTATGAGCTGCTGTTTTTATTTTGTTTTTATTTTACTTATTTATTTTTTAGGATAAACTGTGTATTTTATTGTTTTTATTTATTAATTTTATTCGATTTATGTATACATTTATTTATTTAGTTATTTTTTTTAATTATCTTTTTAAATTTTATCTTCTCGTGTCCTGATATGTTTTATGTACAGCACCTTGGTCAGTGGTTACTGTTTTTAAAGTGCTTTATAAATAAACTTGGCTTAGCTTATACTCTGGTAGTCACACATACACACACACACGCATGCACACACACACACACATGGATGCACACACACGCACGCACACACACACACACACACACACACACACACACAGACTTATGTGGTAGTAACAGCACAGACAAAAGAGGAAGTATAACCCACATAGTGACATTTGACATGATCTAAAACCTGACGTAAGTATATTCCTTCACCTTTATCAACTTTCTTGGTAACAAAGTACACAAATACACCACTTAGATGAAGGTGGTTAAGATGGTTAACTTTTGTCTTCACAGTTTTACAAATAAAGCATATAAGGTTTAGAGAGGTCATACAAAGGTTTCTTCTTGATATAGACATCTCTGTTCATCACTAATACAGTCATTTCAATAAGCTATTTATCTGTCTATCTATCTATCTATCTATCTATCTATCTATCTTATATATATATATATATATATATATATATATATATATATATATATATATATATATATATATATATATATATATATATATATATATATATATATATATATATATATATATGATGAGGAGCAGTACCCTCCATGTAGCAGTCCCACCAAGGCTGGAGGAAGAGCAATACTGGAAGAGCATATGGAAGAAGGATGCATCACACAACACCAATGCTCAGTGGCTAGTGGATCTAAGAGCAGACCACAGCAACCTCCCTGAACAGGATCCAGTAACCATCACAGTGGCAGACATTCTGGAAAGAGTCTCAGATATGAAGAGCTGGACAGCACCAGGCCCTGATATGATTCACACCTACTGGCTAAAGAAGCTAACTGCACTCCACCAGCACCTGGCAGCACAAATGAACCAGCTGCCAGAGGCTAAGACACACCCAGAATGGCTGACTGAAGGCCAGACAGTCCTGATCCCCAGAAGGGACCAGTTCCATCCAACTACCGGCCCATGATCTGCCTCAGTACAACATGGAAACTCCTGTCAGGCATCATAGCAGCTAAGATGAGTGGGCAAATGGCACAATACATGAGTGAGGCCCAGAAAGGGATAGGCAGAGAGACCAGGGGAGCAAAACACCAGCTACTAGTAGATAGAGCAGTCAGTCGAGACTGTAAGACCCGACTGACCAATCTGTGCTCTGCCTGGATTGAATACAAGAAAGCCTATGACTCGATGCCGCACACATGGATCCTGGAATGCCTAGAACTGTATAAGATCAACAGGACCCTAAGAGCCTTCATCAAGAACTCAATGGGTATGTGGAGAACAACACTAGAGGCCAACTTCAAGCCCATTGCACAAGTCAACATCAAGTGTGGGATTTACCAAGGAGATGCCCTGTCCCCACTGCTGTTCTGCATAGGCCTGAATCCCCTCAGCCAGATCATCAACAAGACGGGCTACGGATACCGACTACGGAATGGAGCAAACATCAGCCACCTTCTCTACATGGATGACATCAAGTTGTATGCTAGTAGTGAATGAGATATTGATTCACTGATCCACACCACCAGGATCTACATCAATGATATTGGAATGTCATTCGGACTGGAGAAGTGTAGTTGGATGGTAACAAAAAGAGGAAAAGTAGTCAGAACTGAAGGGATTACACTACCAGAAAGCAACATTGCAGACATCGAGGACAGCTAAAACTACCTTGGAATCCCACAGGCAAATGGGAACCATGAAGAGGCCGCTAGGAAAGCTGCAACCTCCAAGTACCTGCAGAGAGTATGGAAAGTCCTGAAGAGTCAGCTGAGTGGGAAGAACAAGATCCAGGCAATCAACACCTGCACCCTGCCAGTTGTCAGATACCCTGCTGGGATAATAAGCTGTCCAAAGGAGGAAATAGAAGCCACTGATGTTAAGACAAGAAAGCTTCTTACCATGGATGGAGGGTTTCACCCCAAATCCAGCACCCTGAGACTGTACGATAAGCGGCAGGAAGGTGGCCGAGGACTAGTGAGTGTCAGAACCACTGTCCTAGATGAAACAATGAAGATCAATGAATACACCAGGAAGATGGCCACAAAGGATCATATGCTTGGTGAGTTCCTCAGGCAGCAGAAACCCGAGAAAGAAGAGGGGGATGAAGAGCAGGAACAATCATTGAAGGACAGGCCTCTGCACGGCATGTACCACCGACAGATAGAAGAAGTGGTTGACATAGAGAAATCCTACCAATGCCTGGACAAAGCTGGACTGACAGACAGCACAGAGGCACTAATCATGGCAGCACAAGAGCAAGCTCTGAGCACAAGATTGATAGAGTCTGGGGTGTACCACACCAGGCAAGACCCCAGATGCAGGCTGTGCAGAGATGCCCCTGAGACAATCCAGCACTTAACAGCAGGGTGCAAGATGCTAGCAGGCAGGGCATACTTGGAACACCATAACCATAGTAAACAGGAACATCTGTGCCGAGTATGACCTGGAAGTCCCGAGGTCAAAATGGGACACGCCCCCAAGGGTGTTTGAGAACAACAGAGCTAAGATCCTGTGGGACTTCCAGATACAGACAGACAAACTTGTGGTGGCTAACCAACCGGACATCGTAGTGGTGGACAAACAAAGGAAGAAGGTCGTGGTGATAGACGTTGCAATGCAATGCCAAAATCAAGAAGAAGGAACACGAGAAGCTTGACAAATACCAAGGGCTCAGAGAGGAGCTGGAAAGGATGTGGAAGATGAAGGTAACAGTGGTCCCCGTGGTAACTGCAGCACTCGGGGCAGTGACCCCCAAACTGGGAGAGTTCATATATATATATATATATATATATATATATATATATATATATAATATGAAGTTATACAGAAGTTAGGTAGGTGGTTCCTAGGCTCCTACTTAAGAGTAGAATGGGAGGCAGAGCCTTCAGCTTTCAGGTCCCTCTTGTGTGGAACCAGCTCCCAGCTTGGATTAGGGAGACAGACACCCTCTCTATTTTTAAGATTAGGATTAAAACTTTCCTTTATGATAAAGCTTATAGTTAGGGCTGGATCAGGTGACCCTGAACCATCCCTTAGTTATGCTGCAATAGTCCTAGGCTGCTTCTTTGTTCATTTCTTCTTCATTCACCTCATTCTGCATTTAACCATCAGTTATTATTAATCTCTGGCTCTCTTCCACAGCACATCTTTTGTCCTGTCTCCTCCCTTCACCCCCCCGGCCCCTCCCTGAGCCTGGTTCTGTCAGATTTTCTTCCTGTTAAAAGGGATTTTTTTCCCCTTACCACTGTTGCCAAGTGATTGCTGATAGGGGTCTTTTTGATTGTTGCATTTTCTTTGTATTCTTGTAGGATCTTTTTTTAAAATATAAAGTGCCCTGAGTTGACTGTTTTGATTTGGCGCTATATAAATAAAATAAAAATTGAATTTAAATGTCTTGTTTGCTTTATTTTGTTCAAATTGAAAACACAATCCCAGTCCTGTACACAGTCCTCCCCTTGCTAGAAACTGAAAGGATTTTCAAGAAAGATGTTCAGAAGATGACAAAGTAACTATTTTACAACCAAGATAGAAACTTTTTCCCCCTGAGATTAATAAAGTATTCTGATTTTGATATGATCATCTGACATATCAATATTAATATACGCATATTAATCTATGCATATTCTGGGTCTGACTGATTTCAGTCCAGCTTGGGTGGTTTTTAGATCATGATCTGTTGTACACTGTGTGTATTAGTGGCCTGTCTGGAAAACCAGGAAAGTAAGATATAAACCCAGAGAATTATTGTTATTGTTGTATTAGGACATAAAAATGTTTTGATACAACAATAATATTAAGCTTGTTCTATTTCCAGCCCCATTATCATTGGCATATTTGTAAAAACCTAAAACATAATTTGGCCTCTTTGTTTTTGTTTAGAAGCTGGTGTAAATAATGCACTTAATTCAATGAGGACTATCTCACAAGTTTCCCTGGCTGAAGTCAGTTTGTGTACACTGGGATTCAAAAGGAAGAGGAATGACAATTTAAAACTGAATTCAGTGGGATAATTATTCTTGTCATTTTCAATGAGAAAAATAAAAATGTTTAAGTTTTTCTGCTTCAGTGTTTAAAATGGTCAATGGACTAGTTTTTATTTAGCACTTTTCTACTCAAGCACTCACAGTGCTTATACAACACATTTGTATTCACCCATTCACACAAGTACTTTTAGCTACATCTAAGTGCTTTTATCTAACATCTGTGCACACATTCACACTGCAGTGAAAACATCAAGAGCAACTCAGGGTTCAGTGTCTTGCCCAAGGATACTTTTGCATGCAGACTGAAGCAGTTGGGGACCGAACCACCAATCTTCTGATTAGTAGATGACCTGCTCTACCGCCTGAGTTACAGCCACCCCTGATGAGAGAGAAGCACAACTTTGTCTTCATTCATGTGAAACATTTTTGAGAAGTTAAGGCTGACATGACTTTTTAATTTTGAAGAAGTAGAACAGCTGAAAAGGCTGAGCAGGTGACATCAGAGCTCATGCATCAAACCATTAGTGGCACAGCACACTGTCTTTATTAAACTAGGACATATATTTGATATATATGAACACTGATGACAAACTATAATGAAAATGTTTCAGACTCTTGTTGTTTTGTGCTGTACGAGAGTGAGGAGAAGAATAAGAGCAAAATTCAAATGTAGGTTTAATTTCTATCTGAGCTGCTGGCACAGACCGTGTCCATCTGCTTACCTCCTGACACGCAGTGAAATAAGATACGAGATTAATTAGCTCACAAAAGCAATTTGTCATATAATCCTTCGTAATATGAGCCATTGTTTGAGAACAATCTGTTTGAGCAGGTTCACTTTGTTTGCTGGTCTCCAATGGAGAGTTTTTCAAATAACATTCAGGGATGGTGTGTTTACCCATGCAGCTGCTCACGGACGAACTTAGATTTGACTGTTCACTCAGAAATGCAAAGCAGGTTCAGGTCTTGACTGGGTTCTCTTCTTTTACTCTTTTCTTTTCTTTTCTTTATAAGATTCTATGCATATAACTGAGTTGTCTACAGTACCAGTCAAAAGTTTGAACACACTCAAACTTTTGACTGGTACTGTCTATCATGTTCTTTTTTTAATCCCTCAAATTATAATTACATTAACCCAAGCCAGCCAGGAGCCTCTCCCAGGCATTGTAGGATGAAAGGCGGGTTTATGATTATATAACAAAGTAAAGAGTAAAACATAACTAAAAAACAAAAAAAAGGGGGGGGGGGGGGTCTAAAAGCTGAAAAAATAGGGAAGCAATAAAGCAGGTTGAATAGTTTCAAAGTTTAAATTTGTTTATAAGTACATAATCTAAACTTGTGAAAAGCTTCTCCTGTTAAACCCAAGTTTTTTATCTGTACAGTGTGGTTTTTTTTTTTGCTTCAGTCAAAGCAGTTAGTGTGACACATCCTACAGTCATATTGTTTCATGCAGAGTGCTTATCAATTGATTGCTGACAGTGTTCAGACATGCAGTGAAACAATATGAATGTGTGTGTGTGTGTGTGTGTGTGTGTGCTGTGTTTCTATATACAAGGTTCACAGGTGTTCACCCTGCCCGAGGTTCACCCTGCCCGAGTCTTACTGATGTGGTTCACACTGCACCAGTGCCGACGTACACATTCGTATCTCAGAGACACCATTGGCAGTGAAGCTGGTGTTGTTGTGACTGACTGAATTTGAGTATGCCTGAAGCACTGATTTCGAAATATTTCAGACTCTTGCTTGTTGGATTATTTGTTAATAAAGAGCTGAATAAAATGCTGTGAGCTGGATTTTTGTGCAGCACACCATATCTTGCTTTATGTCCCTGGTGATTAAGTACTGACTATGTGGTGAAATAAGATATGAGACACATGGACAATGATTTTTTTTTTTTTGTCATTCAAGCCTTCATTTGAGAGCAATACGATGAACAGGTGCACTTTGTTTTTCATCTCCAATGAATAGTTGTTTTAGTGTGCTGTTTATACAGCACGCTGTGCTGTTTATAAACATGCCTACGGCTGTTTATACAGCCCCTCCTTTGACAGTGTCAGGTTTGACTGATGTGTAAGAAATACAAAACTGTGTTGTAGAGACACATCCAGGCCCACATACATTCATGTCCTGTCTTAATCTTTATAAAGTACAAGCATTCAAACACACATTTCAGCTTAGATGTTCCTCTGAATCCAGTTTAATTTACAGATTGGATTGTGACAGCTATACATCTCAGGCTTTCTTTCATTTTCCAGGTCTCCTGTGCCTAAAGCCCTCTGAGTCATGCAATCAGTTACCTACAACAACATATGTCTTTGTTCAGTATTCCACTGGAACATGCAGTGAGGCATGATGATCGTGACTCTCTGCCAACAAACACCAACAGCTTTAGGTAAACTACAAAAAAGCTGTTTCTAAACAGCACTCTGAGAAAACCCCTATTCATTTGACAGTAAAATACTGGCAGCAGACGTTACGAGCACTTTCCTGTAAAATTTGTAGCCCCCATGCTGTAGTTTATTTTAGTTTTTACTGTTATTTTTTTACACAATATTTTTTTAGTTGTACCATAAATTCAACAGTAAATGGTTGAAATTATGGTACAACTAACTTTTTTTTTTACAATATTTTACAGTGATACTGTAATTTATGTGTGTATATATCTAGTTTCTAGTATCTTTCTAGTGATACTCCAATGTTTACAAGATTTTTACAGTAATAGTATAATTTCTAAACTAAATTATCTTGTGAAAATTCAATGTTTGACAGAACAAATACTGGATATTCATCATACCTAGAGATGAGACTGGTTAACTGTCTCATATGTGTTGTTAAAACTCCCAATTTCTTGAAGATTTTTAACTTTTATTTAAAATATAGGTTTTACATTCACAGACATATTAACAGGCTCTTCTTAATAATTTGCTCCTAAAAACAATGATAATGTTTTCCACAGAATTACACTGTATTAATGGCAGCATTGGGGGCAAGGACCACACGTTCATCTGTTATGTCTTTAAGAGTATTTAAGAAAGCTTGTTTGCACAAAAGGTGGCAAAGAAGCTCTCTTAAATACATTAATATAGCATACTGTCATGGTCCTGGGCAGGTGGCCCAGTGTTTTTTGTTCTTTTGTTTTTGGTCCTCAGTTTATTTCTAGTTCCTTGTGTTCTGTGTCAAGTCTCTGTCTCTGTTCCCTTGTCCCACTTCCTGTTTTATTTTCTTGTTTCTTGTGTAGTGTATTTAGTTTTGCTTCCCCTTGTCTCATCAGTGTCATTGTGTTCAGCTGTGTTACCTGCTGTTTCTACTTTCCCTCATTATCCCCTGGTGTGTTTAAGTCCTGTGCTTTCTCTGCTTGTTGTCGTGTTGTTGTCATGTTGGAGTGTGTGTTTTTGTCTTACCTTGCTTCGTTTTTGGTTTCTGCTCTACGTCTGACTCCCAGAAGGATTTTGTTTTTTTGTTCAACACAATAAACACCTTTCAAGTTATCCCTGTATCCGGAGTCCTGCATCTGGGTCCATCTCTGCCCGTCACACCGCCCAACATGACAGCATACTAAAAAAACTTTTGTACAATAAATAACAGTGCAAAAGTCACCTCATCCTGTGGGTGTATTTAAATGCCACCATTCTGAAGTACAGCTGGCAATGGCAGTCCTTATTTTTATTTATTATTCCTGGAACTTTGCACAGGCTTTGCTGATAGATAGATAGATTGATAGATAGAAAGCCGGGGCATGAATGCAGGCTGCTCGAGGCATGCATGCCTTACGTGTCACTGTGTGGCAGGCAGGGTAGGACCCAAATGCAGGACACGAGTCCAGAAACTTAACTTGAGGTGCAGTTTTTAATTATGAAGATACTTGAACAAACAAAAATACAAAAGTCCAAAATCAAGGCAGGAGCAAAGACCAGAATTACTAAAGGGACAGTGTGACACAGGAAGCAAAATTAAACACAAAGCGCACAGGACAAGCAATTACCAAAATAAAACAGGAAGTGACTAAACATGACACAATGTAGACTTGACTAATAAGGCCATGGACTAAGAGTCATCATGCCTTGAGACTGTTGAGCACTCCAACCAAGGCCAACGAGCCCAGTTTTATATAATTCAGTCCTACAATCCTAACAATGAAATGCATTAAAAAAAAGAAATAATTTTCATCACCAATTTCGACAAGATTGTTGTTTAAAATACATATCAAAATCATAAAAGACCTTTTATGATAATTTTCATGTACAGTGAACCCTCGTTTATCGCGGGGGTTACGTTCCAAAAATAACCCGTGATAGGCGAAATTCACGAAGTAGTCAGCTTAATTTTTTACAATTATTATACAGTCCTATAGAACGAAACCAAAGATCAAAACCTGTTTTCAGGCCCCAGCATTTGTTTAAGAAATAAAAATAGAAACGTTTTCTTACAAATAACTATGATAGTTTTTAGAAATACTGTAAAATAATAATTTGTCGTGGAGAAAATTTGCAAACACGTAAATTTGCCAAGCCAAAAACATTCTGTACTGGACAGAGACGAGGGACGGAGGAGATTGATTGGCAGCCAATCAGGATGCAGAACACAATGCATGTTCATACACTGTAAAAAAAAAAAAAGCATAAAAAACTGCACTAAAAAAATCTGTAAAACAGCAAGGCCGGGAAAGCTGAAGCATGTTATAGCGAGGGTTCACTGTATTGTAAAAACTACAGTGATAAGCAATACTATACAGCCATATTTACATATTTCTAAGAATATTATAATATTGTAAGTTCTTACCAACATCCTGCACATATTCCTGCTCAAAGTGTCTTTATGAAAAGATTAGTTTAATGCAAAATTTGGCAGTCATTAGATAATTATTAGATAAGACAAATGCATTAGGATACCGGGATACAATCACATTTATGTACATGGTCACAATTGTGTTAAAAAAAGCCAGTTAAACTGTCATCATCAATTAACCCATTATTCTTGCTCACCCTGTTCTCAAGTATATCTGATAATTTTCTGTAGAATTTTGAAATGATTACATTCTAGAAATCAAAATATTACGACAATCACTGGTGCATCAGCAGATATTAAAAAATACATCAAAAATGAAAATCAACATGTTTTCTGCAAACACCACCATATTCTTTTTAATAAGTACAAATGTAGACATTTTCACATCATATGGCTGTACAAATGTGAAATTGTTAGCTTTCAAAATCACCATATTATCCTATTCCCTTCTGTATAAACATCAAGAATATATATATTTATAAAATGTTAAAAAAATGTAAATCAACTTGTTTTTTTTTATAAACTCCCCTGTCATTTTCAGCATCTTGTTTGTCATCAGTATGTTCTTATACTTTCCCAAGTCATTTGTCATTTTATCTAATATGACATCTAATAGGACAAGAAAAAATTGTAATAAAAGTCTTAATTATTTGATATTTTAGTCTATTTAATTGTCCTTAACCTGGTTGTACAAAAGCACAATAAAAAGAAATGAATAGAGAATAGTGGTCCAAACTTTGATGTTATTACTGTAAATACAATATTACTATTATTTTTTTTTTTTTTTTTTTTTTTTTTTTGCCTGTCATGTCTGGCAGATCTTGCAAACAGAACTGATCTGAATGCATTGTTGTGCCAAACATATTTGCTATTTCAAGATGAGCTCTATAGGTTCTCTATAGGCTCCTCTTGTTACTGTGTAACCCTTTATTGTATTTGAATTATTTTTATATATGTTTATATATGTTTATATATGTTTTATATATGTTTTATATATGTTTCAAGATGGCGCATATATGTTTCAAGATGGCGCCAGTGAGGTCAGCAGCCGTCGTACCTGCTCCTACGCTTTGTTTGTATATATTAGGTTTAGCTCTAATTCTGGACTTTATAATTCCGCCTGCTCTGTGTCATATCACGTATGACAGACAGACTCTTTTTAATATCAGAATACAGCACTCTGGCTGTATTCTGACACCTTTTTCTCCCGACCCGACTTGGCCCCAGGAGATACTGCGTTTCCAGTGGGCCAGCTCAAACAAAGGACAGACCAGGTCATGGACAAGGCCCCGAGGGAAAAGAGCCGGCGTAAGAGAGAGGCTGAGGCGCAGAGCGCACCAAACGCCACTGCCGAGCATCCTGTTGGCTAATGTCCAGTCACTGGATAACAAGCTGGACGAACTCAGGGCCAGGATACAGTTTCAGAGGGACATAAGGGACTGCAACATCATCTGTCTCACGGAGACATGGCTGACCCCCCTCATACCGGACCACGCCGTACAGCCGTCGGAGTTCTTCAGTGTTCATCGCACGGACAGAACGAGTGAGTCTGGAAAATCAAGAGGAGGAGGTGTGTGCCTAATGATTAATAACAACTGGTGTGACAGTAGGAATGTTGTCCCTCTGAAACAATCATGTTCACCTAACCTGGAGCTCCTAACCCTGAAATGCCGCCCCCACTACCTGCCCCGCGAGTTCACTTCGGTCATCTTCAGCGCCGTCTATATTCCACCTCAGGCGGACACAAACACTGCACTATCCGAGCTACATGAGGCGATTTCCACCTATCAGGCTAACCAGCGTGATGCGGCTCTCATCGTAGCCGGGGACTTTAACAGTGCAAACTTGAAAAAGGTGATACCGGAGTTGATTCAACACATCGACTGCCCCACCAGAGGAGAGAGGACCCTAGACCACTGCTACTCTCCATTCAAAGAAGGCTACAAAGCAAAGCCTCTTCCGCCTTTTGGGAAGTCTGACCACACCTCTGTCCTTCTCATGCCGAAATACAAACAACGGCTCAGGCAGGACCCCCCCTGCTGTGAGAGAAGTGACACGGTGGTCTGATCAAACAGAGGCCGCTCTGCAGGGTGCGTTGGATTCAACTGACTGGGACATGTTTCGCAGCAGCGCGGGCGGAGACATCGAGGAGTTTACGGAAACTGTCGTGGGATTTATTGGGAAAGTTGTTGATGACACTTCACTTAGGAGGACCACCAGGACTTTTCCCAACCAGAAGCCGTGGGTGGATAAATCTGTCCGCGACACCCTGAGGTCCCGCACCGTTGCCTACAACTCCGGCCTCGCCTCTGGGAACATGGAGGACTACAAGGTTGCATCATACAACGTCCGCAGAGCGGTGAAAGAGGCAAAACATCGCTATGGCCGCAGACTGGAACAGCAACTACAACAGTCTGACTCCAGGGGACTGTGGCAGGGACTACGCACCATCACGGACTACAAAGCACCACACACACACCCGGTGAGTGCCGATGCTTCTCTGGCTGATGAACTCAACATCTTCTTTGCGCGCTTTGAGTCGGGAAGCCGACAGCCCGCTGCGCTCCCGGCCGGAGGGGCGGAGACACTCACTGTGACGGAGCGCGACGTGAGGAGGGCGTTTAGACGTGTAAACACCAGGAAAGCGGCTGGACCAGACGGTATTAGTGGACGTGTCCTTAAGACCTGCGCTGACCAGCTGGCACCTGTGTTTACACTGATATTCAACCTCTCACTGAAACTGTGTGTGATTCCCACCTGCTTTAAAAAGTCCATCATAGTCCCTGTCCCAAAGAAACCACACCCCAGCAGCCCCAATGACTTCAGGCCCATAGCGCTCACCTCTGTGGTGATGAAGTGTTTTGAGAGACTCATCAAGACATTCATCACCTCCTCACTGCCCACCACCCTCGACCCACTACAGTTTGCATACCGGCCAGACAGATCCACAGATGACGCCATATCCTTCCTTCTCCACAAGACCCTTTCACACATAGACACTGGTAAGGGGAACTATGTGAGAGTGCTGTTTGTAGATTACAGCTCAGCATTCAACACCATAGTTCCCTCCAGGCTAGTCTCTAAGCTGCTGGACCTGGGCCTGGGCCCATCCCTGTGCAGGTGGGTTCACAGCTTCCTGACCAGCAGACCACAGGTGGTACGAGTGGGTCACCTCACCTCATCCTCCCTCACCCTCAACACTGGATCCCCCCAAGGCTGTGTGCTCAGCCCTCTGCTGTACTCACTGTACACCCATGACTGCGAGGCCACGTCAGAGTCCAACGTCATCATCAAGTTTGCTGACGACACTGCTGTTGTGGGACTAATCTCTCACAATGAGGAGACAGCCTACAGGAGAGAGGTCTCCCGCCTGGAGAACTGGTGCCAGGAGAACCACCTCCTGCTCAACGTCAGCAAAACAAAGGAACTGATCGTGGACTTCAGCAGGAAGCAGCAGAGGGACTACCATCCACTTGTCATCAGTGGTGCTGAGGTGGAAAGAGTGGACACTTTCAAATACCTGGGAGTGACCATCTCACAGGACCTGTCCTGGACTCATCACATAAACATCACTGTGAAGAAGGCCAGACAGCGTCTCTACCTCCTCAGGCGGCTGAGAGACTTCAAGCTCCCACTCAAGGTGCTCAGGAACTTTTACACCTGCACCATCGAGAGCATCATGCGTGGGAGCATCACCACCTGGATGGGAAACTGCACCAAGCAGGACTTCATGGCCCTAAAAAGGGTGGTTCTTTCAGCTGAACGGACCATCAGAACCACCCTCCCCAACCTGCAGGACATTTACACCAAGCAGTGCAGGCTGAGGGCCATGAAGATCCTAAAACAGCCCAGCCACCCCGGACACTCTCTCTTCTCCCTGCTCCCATCAGGCCGGCGTTACCGCTGCCTGAGGACTAAGACTGAAAGGTTGAAGAAGAGTTTTTACCCACAAGACATCCGTCTGCTCAACTCTGAGCCCTAACTGGACCATTATTGCACAATGTAAATATTATAATTTATAAAAGTGTGTATAGTGTATAGTATATAGAGTATAGTGTATAGTGTGAATTACTTTTTTTTTTAATTTTTATTCTTCTTATTTATATGTGTGTGTATATATGGTTGCAGGTACAAAATACATTTCACTGTGCATTGTACTGTGTATAACTGTGCATGTGACAAATAAACACTATCTTAATCTTAATCTTAACATGCTATTTATCAAATTGTGCCAGAAATGACAGGCTTAAGAAATAGAAAAGAGAAAAGAAAGAAAAGAGAAAGAGAAAGAGGAAGAAGAAGAAAGGGAAAAAAAAGGAGAGAAAATAGAAAAAAGAAACAGGAAAGAGTGCAAGTAAGTAAACCAAATAGTTAGCCACTTGTTAAACTTAAGATATTGACAATATCTGCAAAATTAAAGATTGTGTGGGGAAAAAAATAAATAAATAAATAAAAATAAAAGAAGAATAGTTATACAAACCAACCATTTTGTGTCATTATGTGGGTATATGTGTTTGTGTCATGAAATGTACTTACCAATGAAGGCAGAAAGCCGCAGCCCCGCCCATCAGAACCCAGAGGCAGGCAAAGAGAATCCCAGGAAGCCCAGGCCACCAGCAGCCCATCAAGACCTACGAAGACCCGCGGCCACTCATTCCAAAGACAACCGTACACCCCTCCCAGCAGACGGAGGACGGAGGTCTCAGATGGAGTCCCAGCAGCCAAGGAGCAAGGGCACCAGAGCATTCGAGGCAACCAGAAGCCAGCCCCCCCCCAGCAGCCAGCCCCCCGCACGGCCGGCAGCAGGGCCCCAGGGCCCCCGGCACCCGAGGGCCGCCCGAGCCCCCGCAGGGCCCCCCCCCACGCCGAAGAAGCCAACGCAGCCCCGCGCCGCAGCCCCCAGGGGAGCAGGTCACCACCCACATCAGAACATCCGGCCCCACCCAGGAACCAGGAGGTACCCACACCCCAGGGGGGCAGGGAGGGAGAGGCAACCAGCAAGGAGCGGTCAGGAGGCAAGCCACCGGCCCAGACCCAGGTCCAGCCAAACATACAACCACACGCACACCGGCAAGCACACCCATGTACACATTTATGCACAAACACACTCTCCCACACACATATAAACATAGATACACCATATTCACTCGTATATTACTATATTACTATTATTATATTATTATTAGAAATGAGTGTGACTACTTTAAGGACACTCTTGTCCTTTTAATCTGTTGTACAGCATCACATACCTTTCATCATTTAAAAATTATCACAAGGAGGAACACACATCATTCCTGAGAAAAAGGAAACATTCTTTCATAATCAGAATGTGAACAAATCTAAAACATGTTTATGTTGCTGACAAATGTCACTCAGTAAAACAGCTGTACACACTGGGTTCAAGCTCTGCAACAGAACAGTGGAGCTTGTAACAATATATAAAATCAATGTTATGGATGAACAATGTTCTGGATTTAAAAAAGAAGAAGAAAAGTACAATGTTCTGAATTAACTAGAATAGTCCATCCTGATACTATTACAGGTTCTGTGACCAGGCAGTGTGTGGAGTGAGCAGGAGAAGAGACAGGCTATCACTGTACAACACGACATGACAACTAGTGTCTGATGAAACAGTGAAGGTTGCTGTGATTCTAAGTATATCTAAATGATCGTATAACTATATTACACACTATCATTGTAGCTGCTGTGTGCTCAGTATGCTTTACGGTTTGTGGTTATCTGTGAGCAGCTAACCACCAGATTAAATTTAGTAATATCTGCTGTAGCTCCTTCACTTCAGACTCTGCCCTTGATCTGCAGACCACAACTTCACAGATCTGTCAGCTTGATCACTGATAAAATATTTCTTGTACAATTTAATTTTAAATGATTTTATTTCATATTATGTTTTATCAACTTTTTATAGTTGTGCAAGTACGTACAAGTACAAGTATGCTAAATCCTATACTTATGTAAGTGAAGTAAAACTGCAATATATGTGCATTCTGTAAATAGACTATAATAAACAGACTATAATTTATTAGTTTATTTATATTTTATATCCAGATACTTACTCTGGATGGCATTACTTTGGCTTCCAGTAACACTGTGAGAAATCTTGGAGTCATTTTTGACCAGGATATGTCCTTCAATGCACACATTAATCAGATATGTAGGACTGGTTCTTTGCATTTACGCAATATTTCTAAAATTAGAAACATCCTGTCTCAGAGTGATGCTAATTCATGCATGTATTACTTCCGGGCTGGACTATTGCAATTCATTATTATCAGGCTGTCCTAAAAGCTCCCTGAAAAGCCTTCAGCTGATTCAAAATGCTTGTTAATTGAGTTTGTATGTAACTGGAAAGCACCTCTGAAGCCTAGGCACTAATCACAGTCTTTGTGGACGTGTAGTTACATTTCTGGAGGTGCATGTCTGGTTAGGTTCAGAGAGGATTTTCAGTTACGTATGTAGGACCGATGCAGAACTCTAAATCAGGCCTTATTAGATGGTAAATGGACTAGTTCTTATATAACGCTTTTCTACTCTGTCCAAGCACTCGGAGCACTTATACAGCATGTTTACATTTACCCCATTCATACAAGCACTTCCATGATTAACTAAGCTAACTGCTTTTTATTATATAACATTCACACACATTCACACTCCAACGCTGGCGTCGGAGAGCAACTTGGGGTTAAGTGTCTTGCCCAAGGACACATTGGCATGCAGCCTGGAGTAGCCAGCAATCGAATCGCCGACCTTCTGATCAGTAGGTGACCTGCTCTACCTCCTGAGCTACAGACACCCCAAAGATCAACAGAGGGATAGATCATAGATCAATAGAGGGATAACTTTTTTTTCCAAACATATATGTTGTCATTTATATTTTGAAGGTGAATTGTTGCTGTAAATGTGAGAGTTACTATACTTGTTTCTTTCAGTGTCTTTTTTTGTGTGTGACTTAAGTATGATTCATTTCTGATTTTACACAATAGTGAACATCAGAACAAACATTTCAGTTACGTTGTTGGAGTTATGGTATACATTCCATTCTGTTTATTATAAATTATCATACCTTCTGTTTGTATATTTTCTATAAGTTGTTTTATGTACATATGATACTGTTGTTTTTATGTTTGAAATGGGAACACGTGGTGACATTTCTTACAAAGGAAGTTGTAGTTACCTGCAGGCTGTTTCAAGCCTGCAGAGAACACATATAGGATACGTGTCTCGTATACGCCATGTTACATGCGCACATGTCACAGTATGCTTACGACCATATATGGTAAGGAAAAAGCCAAGAATATTGTTTATTACATGCTGTAAACTGCGTTTGGTGTAACCCACGTGATCTTATTGTGAAAGTCTGAATAAAAGCGCTGCGCAGGAAGTGGTCCTTCAGGACAGATAACTTCCGCTCAGCCGCGAGCTGAGTTCAAGGAACGGATCTCTCCTCCTTGCGCAAGTTCAAAAGAGTTGTGTGTTTGTTCTCTGAGTTATTAAAATGATCTGAACCTATCATACGTCATAAAACATTAATTGAAATAATAAACATAAATGATACACAACCCCCCCTCCCAAATTACCATACCAAAATAGGTAGGTAAAAAACAAACAAAACAAAAAAGAAAAAAAAATACATGAACAGAAAGAAGACAAAAGTAAATAAACAAACATTTCACAAATTTCGTAAATAATAAAAAATGAAGGAAAAAAGAAAAGGGGGTACACTAAAAAGAAAACAGCTAAAGAGCTTAATATATTCTGTGCTACTGTAATTGGTAAGAGTTATGTATAGGGTATGCACAGCTACAACTGGGATGAGTGGAGATACCACCACTCATAGGGTTACATCCATTGTCAGAGACATAACATGATTCAAGAGTGGTGACCAGATTTTTGAGAATGTGGTTTCGGAGCCTTTGAGAGAGTACCTATTTTTTTCTAGTTTCATGAAAATGAGGGAATCTTTTATCCAGTGAGAATGTGTAGGTCGGAGAGGATTTTTCCAGGGCATCAGGATAATACATCTAGCTAACAGTGTGAGAAAGGCCACAAGGTTGGCAAGATAGGCTGACAGTAATTGATTTTTGGGGAGGATCCTGAATAAAGCAATAAGTGGAGAGGGCTGTATTGTGGTCGAGGTGATTCCAGAAAGTGAATTAAAGACACATTCCCAAAATGTGGATAGAGAGGGACAGGTCTAGAACATATGAGCAAGAGTGGCTGGACTCAAACCACACTTCACCCAGCTTGAATCCACGTCAGGAAAGATTCGAGCTAACTTACTTTTGGACCAGTGTACTCTATGGACTACTTTACACTGTATAATTCTGTGTCGTGCAAAAACTGATGAAGAGTGAAAGCGTTTTAAAATGGTTTGCCATACATCGTCTTCTATCTCTATGTTCAGATCGTCAGACCAGGTAGCACGAAGATGGTTAAACCCAGGGGTCAAGTTGGAAATCAAAATATTGTATATTGTATATTTTTGATATTGTACCCTTTGGAATTGGATTAATTTCTAACAGTCTGTCAACCATAGTGGAGGTGGGGATTATCAGGACGCCAGAGATACAGTGACTAACTTGCAGAAATCTAAAAAAATGGGCAGGTCAAATTTCAAAGATAGCTGAGTGAATGAGGCAAAAATTCCATCTAAGTATAGGTCTTTCACAGACAGTAGCCCATGGCTTTTCCACACTGCAAAAGCCTTATCAATGAGTGTAGGTGGAAATAAGGGATTAGAATCAAGTGGTGATAAGAGTGGTATTCTCTGGCTCTTGACATGTTTTATAATTTGAGCCCATATTCTGCTGGAGGTTTCTTCCTGTTTAAAGGGAGATTTTCCTTCCCACTGTTGCCAAGTGCTTGCTCGTAGGGGGTCGTTTTGACTGTTGGGTTTTCTCTGTATTATTGTAGGGTCTTTACCTACAATACAAAGTGCCTTGAGTTGACTGTTGTGATTTGGTGCTATACAAATAAAATTGAATTGAATTAAATTGAATATTAAACTGAGAATTAATTTGTTAGACAAAATTCTCTTTTATGCCAGCTTTCATTTAAACAAAGAATCTCAGTGCTTCTCAGTCAGAAAATATCCATGTTCATATACAGTGGCTTGCAAAAGTATTCATACCCGTTGAACTTTTCCATATTTTGTCACATTACAACCACAAACATAAATATGTTTCACTGGAATTTAATGTGAAAGACCAACACAAAGTCGTATACAATTGTGAAGTGGAAAGAAAATTATACATGATTCAAAACATTTTGTACAAAATGAAAAGTGCGGTGTGCAAAAGTATTGAGCCCCCTGAGTCAATACTTTGTGGAACCACCTTTTGCTGCAGTTACAGTTGCAAGTCTTTTAGGGTATGTCTCCACCAGCTTTGCACATCTAGTGACTGAAATTTTTGCCCATTCTTCTTTGCAAAACAGCTCAAGCTCAGTCAGATTAGATGGAGAGTTTGTGAGCAGCAGTTTTCAGATCTTGCCACAAATTCTCAATTGGGTTTAGGTCTGGACTTTGACTGGGCCATTCTAACACATGAATATGTTTGGTTTTAAACCATTCCATTGTAGCCCTGGCTTTATATTTACGGTCGTTGTCCTGCTGGAAGGTGAACCTCCGCCCCAGTCTCAAGTCTTTTGCAGACTCCAACAGGTTTTCTTCCAAGATTGCCCTGTATTTGGCTGACAGGTAAACAGGTTGTTTATGAAGGAAGACACCTGAAACACTTTAATTAAAAAGAATCAGAAAAAATACACACATGCATGTGAGGACTCAGAAGAGACAGGCCTGTGTGCACTCTCTCTCTCTCTGAGCCCGTGTTGCTGTCTAACCACAACATTTTTATACTGACAGCCTCCTCTTATCTAAACATAAACAATCTGTGGGTGCTACGAGTTGACCTTTGTCACTCAGTCTTGTCCAAGCTGGTTTTCATGACTCAGATTCCTCATCTGTGGAGTCATAAAGCACATCATCTTCCTGATGTTTTAAGCATATGTCCTTGTGGCTGGTCCTCAAGATAAGATGCACTGAAATAGAGAACTTAGTCTCGTACTTTCTTATCAGTTGCTCTCTTTCTGATGTATTATTTAATTGTTTATTATTTGGTTGATTCACTGTTTATTAATTAATTTATTGGAGTTTACCTTTAAACATTTGTCCTTTATTCATTGAGTAAAAAATAATCCCTAACAGGCTCCATCCATCTTCCCATCAACTCTGACCAACTTCCCTGTCCGTGCTGAAGAGAAGCATCCCCAGAGCATGATGCTGCCACCACCATATTTGACAGTGGGGATGGTGTGTTCAGAGTGATGTGCAGTGTTAATTCTCCGCCACACTTGGCCAAAAAGTTCACTTTTGGTCTCATTTGACCAAAGCACCTTGTTCCACATGTTTGCTGTGTCCCCAACATGGCTTCTGCAAACTGCAAACGGGACTCCTTGTTCGGCCTGTAAGTTTAGGTGGACGGCCTTGTCTTGGTAGGTTTACAGTTGTGCCGTACTCGTTAGCATTCATCAGGCAACTTCTGAATGCAATTGGTTGCACTCAGAGAAAAGGGTGCTGAATACTTTTGCACATTGCACTTTTCAGTTTTTTATTTGTAAAAAATGTTTTGAATCATGTATAATTTTCTTTCCACTTCACAATTGTATACCACTTTGTGTTGGTCTTTCACATTAAATTCCAGTGAAATACATTTGTGGTTGTAATGTGACAAAATATGGAAAAGTTCAAGGGGTATGAATACTTTTGCAAGCCACTGTATTTGTAGTCTCTGGGTTGTTTTAATAATTTAGAGCATGAGCAGCAGAGTGAGCAGCAGAGTGACTTCCTTAAAGCCTTAATAATATAATTTTGCAATCAAAAGTCACCGTCTGCTGGCCATGATGAAAAATGCAGGTTTAAGGCACTTCAGCATTGGCGTCACTTTCAGACCTGGCTACACCCATCTTTTATGTTCAGTCTGTGCGCCTAACTTCAAAGAGCTACAAATACACAGAGGAGTAAAACAACTGAGTCTAAAGGAATCTTACAAAATCTCATTGCAAAAGTTTAAAATCTTTCCAATTTTATTTCTGAAAGCCTAAAACAATGAATGATTCATTATGTTAAATAGTTAATTTATGAAGGCATTGAGAAACAGCCTTTTTCTTATCATTCCCCCACCCCTTTTTTGTATTAACTCATGGATATTTTTCACACCTGTCCAATTTCATAAATTCACGAGTAAACCACCGTCTACTTTCTGTTCATTTGTAGTTTATTCTGTACTTGCTGACAAGTTAATTCCAGATCAGAAATTTACATTTACACACACACACACACACACACACACACACACACACACACACACACACACACACACACACACACACACACACATTGTAGCAGCTATAGTGCAAGGTGATGGTGTACATGTGTATTATGTACAATGAGTGTGCATACGATCAAGAAAATACACAATGAAAACAAAACTTTCTGTAAAATAAATAATGTTTATTTACACGAGAAATATTAAACACAAGCCAGAACACAAAACAATCTCCAAAAGGAGACGCCACCTGTTCTGCCAGGGGAAAAGAAAATACGGCAGCAACTGGCAGCAAAATAAACCCACAATCACTCCTCCAAAAACCCAGAGCACGTCTGGGATCAGCCACCAGATATTTCACTTTCCACCACTGGAATAACAAAGCATCCACATGAGCACCACTGTTGTTTGGACTGGTGTCACCACGCTGTTCTCCGGAGACTTCTCTTCACCTCTTTATATCAGGTGTCCTTAACCAGAATTGGAATCACCAGGGGAGTAGCCCCTGCTGTAGAGAGGGAGAGAGAATGAGAACACAGAGCAATCCCACCCACACAACAATACAGCACCCAGCTGTAACACTCCTACTGTGCTGTCTGCAGAGGTCCTGGATGGCTGGCAGTCCAGATCTGGCAATATGTTGAGTTGATCTGATCACCCTCCGTAGAGCTTTGCAATCCAGGGTGCTACAACTGCTGTACCAGGTGGTGATGCAGCCAGAAAGAATACTCTTGATGGTACATCCATAGAAGTTAATGAGTATTCTGGAGTCCACACCAAACCCTCTCAGCTGCTGCTGAAAGAAAAGCCGCTGTTTTGCTGCTTTTGAGATCACATCCACATGATGTGATCAGCACAGATCCTCACTGATATTGATCCTCAGGAACCTGAAGCAGCTGACTTTCTCCCCCTCTGTCCCCTTGATGTGAATAGGGGTGTGCCCTCCACCCTGTAGTCTCCTGTAGTCCACAGTGTGCTCTTTGGTCTTCCTGACGTCAAGCAGCTGGTTGTTGTTCCGACGCCACAATGTCAGGGCTCTAACCTCTGCTCTGTATGCAGACTTGTCTCCCTCTGAAATGCAGCCAATGATGGTGGACTCATCTGCAAACAATGGTGTTAGAGCTATGAGTGGCCATAAAGTCATGGGTGAACAATGTGTAGAGTAGGGGGCTGAGCATCAGTATAGATGATGTGTCATTGCCAATCCACACCTGTGGTCTGCCTGTCAGGAAATCCAGGATTCAATTACATAAGGAGACACTGATGCTCAGATCCCGAAGCTTCATGATAAGCCTGGATGGAATTATGGTGTTGAAAGTGGAGCTGTAGAAAAGAAACAGCATCTGCTCATGTGTTATGGTCCATATAGGAAAGGGTGGTGTGAAGAGCCAGTGCTATTGCGTTGTCTGTGGATCTATTTGGCCTATAGGCGAACTGAAAGGGGTCCAGTTCAGGCAATGAAGATGTGATGCAAGCTTTGACTATACACTCAAAGCACTTCGTTAAAATGGAAGTGAGTGCTACTAGGCGATAGTCATTATGGCAGCTCACATTTTGTTTCTTTGGGACAGAGATGATGTGGTCCTCTTGAAGCATGAGGGGACTATAGAAGAGGGCAGGTATTGGTTAAAGATGACTGTGAAGACAACTGCCATTTCATAAGTGCATGCTTTGAGAGCAAAATCTGGGATGTTATCTGGTCCAGGACTTTTCTGTGTATTTACTTTTTGAAAGTAGTCACACACATCAACCTGATGGATCTGAAGAGGACAGCTGTCCTCTCTCAGAAACTCCAGTTTACTGTTCTCTTCAAAGCAGGCATAGAAGATGTTGAGCTCCTCAGGAAGAGAAGCAGTCACCTCCCCCAAGCTGTAGCTCCTTCCCTTGTAGTCTGTCGATTGTCGTTGCTACAGCTGTGAATGTCATTGGGGAGTCTGCACTTGTTGTAGAGGCAGCTGTGGTTTTTGGAGAAATAGCTGTGGTTGACACTGCTGCAATGGTGGTTAGCATTTGAGAAGCTGTAATTGTAGAAGCATTTGTGTTTGTTCTTTCAACTATTGCCATAGTGACAGCCGTGGTTGTTGTTACTGTAGCTGTTGTTGGATTAGCTGTTGTTGGAGCTGTTGTGGTTGTTGCTGCAGCTAGGCTTGTTGTCTCTGGGGCAGCTGTGTTTGTCATTGTTGCAGCTGTGGTTGTTGCTGTAGATGTTGTTGTTGGAGCAGTTGTGGTTGTTGGTGTAACTGTGGTTTTTCTTTCAGCCATTGTGAAAATGGCAGCTGTGGCTTCTCAAACAACAACTACAGGTGTGCTTGTTGTGGTGGCAGCTCTGGTTGTTGGAATGGCAGCAGTTTTTGTTGTACGAGTAGTTGTGGTTGTTGTTGGGGCATCTCTAGTTGTCTGAGCTGCTGTGGTTGTCATTGATCTAGCTGTTGTTGACATTACTGCAACTGTTGTTGGGGCAACTGTGGTTGGAACAGCTGTGGTTGTCATTTCCACAGCTAGGATTGTTGTTTATGGGACATCTGTGATTTTCGTTGATTCAGTTGTGGTTGTCGTTGTCAAAGCTGTTGGTGGGACTGCTGTGGTTATAGAAGCAGCTGTAGTTGTGACTGTCATTGGGGAAGGTGTGCTTGTTGTGGTGGCAGCTGTGGTTGTTGTAGCAGCGGTTATTATGCTAGCAGAGGTTGCTGTATGGAAAGTTGTTGTTGTAGGGGCAGCTCCTATTGTTGTCTCTGCAGCTGTGGTTGTTTTTGCTGCAGGTGTGAATGTCATTGCTTCAGCTGTGAATATCACTGGGGAATCTGTGCTTGTTGTAGGGGAAGCTGTGTTTGTTTTTTCTGCAGCTAGCATTGTTGATTCTGGGTCAGCTGTGATTTTCGTTGATTCAGTTGTGGTTGTCATTGTCAAAGCTGTTGGTGGGGCTGCTGTGGTTGTGATTGCATCTGTGACTGTCATTGGGGAAGATGCGCTTGTTGTGGTGGCAGCTCTGGTTATTGTAGGGGGACCTGAGGTTGTTGTTGGAGCAGCTGTTGTTGGTGCAGCCAGGATCATTGTACTGGCAGCTGTTGCAGGGGTAGCAAATGTCTTTGGAACAGCGGTTACTGTTGCTAGGGTTCTTGATTCTGGGGCAGCTGTGATTCTTGTTGATTCAGTTGTGGTTGTCGTTGTGAAACCTGTTGGTGGGGCTGCTGTGGTTGCAGAAGCAGCTGTGGTTGTCTTTGGGGAAGGTGTGCTTGTTGTGGTGGAATCTGTGGTTGTTGTAGGGGAAGCTGAGGTTATTGTAGGGGGAGCTAATGTTGTTGTTGGAGCAGCGGCTATTATGCTAGCAGAGGTTGTTGTATGGGAAGTTGTTGTTGTTGGGGCAGCTCCTATTTTTGGGTCTGCAGCTGTGGTTGTTTTTGCTGCAGGTGTGAATGTCATTGCTTTAGCTGTGAATATCACTGGGGAATCTGTGCTTGTTGTAGAGGCAGTTGTGTTTGTTGTAGCAGTAGCTGTAGTTGTTGTTTATCCAGGTGTGGTTGACATTGCTACAGCTGTTGTTGGAGCAGCTGTTGTTGGAACAGCTGTGTTTGTTTTTTCTGCAGCTAGCATTGTTGATTCTGGGTCAGCTGTGATTTTCGTTGATTCAGTTGTGGTTGTCGTTGTCAGAGCTGTTGATGGGGCTGCTGTGGTTGTAGAAGTAGCTGCGGTTGGGGTTGTAACTGTGACTGTCTTTGGGGAATGTGTGCTTGTTGTGGTGGCTACTGAGGTTTTTGTAAGGGAACCTGAGGTTGTTGTTGGAGCAAGTGTTGATGGAACAGTTGTGGTTGTTCGTGCAGCTAGTGTCATTATACTGGCAGCTGTTGTAGGGGGAGGAAATGTCGTTGGGGCAGCGGTTACTATTATGGTAGAAGTGGTTGCTGTAACTGAAGTTGTTGTTGTAGGGGATGCTGCTATTGTTTTTGGTCCAGCTGTGGTTGACATCGCTGCAGCTGTTGTTGGGGCAACTGTGGTTATAGTGGCAGCTGTAGTTGTATGAGCAGAAGTAGTGATTGTAGAAGAAATTGTAGTTGTTGTTGTTGGTATTAGGGCTGATGTTTCCTTTGATTCTGAGGCAGCTGTAGTTGTATTAGAAGCTGCTGTGATTGTTGCTGTTGCATCTGTGGTGGTTACTGAAGCTGCAGTTGTCATTGCTGCATATGTGGTTGTTGTCGCTGCAGCTATGAATGTAGGTGGGGAATCTGTGCTTGTTGTAATGGCAGCAGTGGTTGTTGTAGGCGAAGCTGCGGTTGTTGTTGGAGCAGTGGTGGTTATTGCTGCAGCTGTTGTTGATTCAGTTGCGGTTGTCATTGTCAAAGCTGTTGGTGGGGCTGCTGTGGTTGTAGAAGCAGCTGTGGTTGGGGTTACAACTGTGACTGCAACAGTTGTGGCTGTTGTTGTGGCTAGGGTCGTTGTACTGGCAGCTGTTGTAGGGGGAGCTAATGTCGTTGTTGGAGCAGCGGTTATTATTATAGTAGCAGTGATTGCTGTATGGGAAAATGTTGGAGCAGCAATTGTTGGAACAGCTGTGGTTGTTACTTCTGCAGCAAGGATTGTTTTTTCTGGGGCAGCTGGGATTTTTGTTGATTCAGTTGTGGTTGTTGTTGTTGACAAACCTGTTGGTGGGGCTGCTGTGGTTCTAGAAGCAGCTGTGGTTATCGTTGGGGAAGCTGTGCTTGTTGTGGTGGCAACTGTGGTTGTTGTAGGGGAAGCTGAGGTTATTGTAGGGGGAGTTAATGTGGTTGTTGGAGCAGCAGTTATTATGCTAGCAGAGGTTGCTGTATTGGAAGGTGTTGTTGGGGCAGCTCTTATTGATGTCTCTGCTGCTGTGGTTGTTTTTGCTGCAGGTGTGAATGTCATTGCTTCAGGTGTGAATGTCATTGAGGAATCTGTGTTTGTTAGTAATGCATGTGTGGTTGTTGTTGCTGGAGTTGTGAATATTGTTGGGGAATCTGTGCTTGATGTAGTGGCAGCTGTGTTTGTTGTAGGAGTAGTTGTGATTGTTGCTTCAGGAATTTTTGGGGCACCTATGGTTGTCTGAGCTGCTGTGGTTGTCATTGATCCAGCTGTGGTTGATGTTGCTGCAGCTGTTGTTGGGGTAGCCATGATTGGAACAGCTGTGATTGTCATTTCTGCAGCTAGGATTGTTGTTTCTGGGGCAGCTGTGATTTTCTTTGATTCAGTAGTAGTTGTCCTTGTCAAAGCTTTTGGTGGGGCTGCTGTGGTTGTAGAAGCAGCTGTGGTTGTGCTTGCAAGTGTGACTGTCGTTGGGGCAGGTGTACTTGTTGTGGTGGAAACTGTGGTGTTCATCCGGGAAGCTGAGGTTATCGCTGCAGTGTGAGTTGTTTCAGAGACAGCTGTGGTTATCATAGGAGTAGCTGTAGTTGTTGTGGCAGCTGTTGTTGATGTATTGGCACTGGTGTTGTTTCAGCAGTTGTCATTGTGGAAGCTGTGTTTGTTGTAGGGGAAGCAGTGCTTGTTGTAGGGGAAGCTGCGCTTATTGTTGATTCAGCTGTGGATGACATTGCTGCAGCAGTTGTTGAAGCTGCTTTTGCAGGAGGTGGTGTTGTTGTATTTGGAATATCTGTGGTTGTTGTTGGAGTAGCTGTGGTTTTTGCAGGAGCAGCTGTTGTTGTAGGGGCAGCTGTCGATGTTGTTACTGCAGCTGTGCTTGTTGTTTCTGGGGCAGCTGTTGTTGCTGTTCCATCTGGGGTATTTGCTGTAACTGTTGTGGTTGTCATTGCTGCATCTGTTATTGGGGAAGTTTTGTTTATTGTAGGGGCAGCTTTCTTTGTTGATGGGGTAGCTGTGGGCATTGTTGGGGAAGTTGTGGTTGTTGTTGTTGTTCTTACTGGAGCAGTTGTGGATGTTGGAATTTCCCTGGTTGTTTTGGGGGCAGCCGTTATGCTTGATGTATCTGGGGCAGATGTGGTTGCTTGAGGAGCACCAGTGGTACTTATTTCTGCAGCTGTGCTTGTTGTTTCTGGAGCAGCTGATGTTGCCATTCCATCTGTTGTATTTGTTGTAGCTGTTCTGGTTGTTGTTCCCACATCTGTTCTTGGGGCACCTGTCATCAATGTGGGGAGACCTGTGGTTGCTTTTTTTTTTTTTTTTTTTTTTTTTTTTTGTCATGTCTGGCAGTTTTTGCACTCAGAATATGATCCGAATACGCTGGTGTACCAAACATATTTTCTTTTCCAAGAATAGCTCTTTAAGTTTTACAATAGGCTACTCTTGTTAGCATGTATTTAGTTTGTATTTTAATTTTATTTTATTTATTTATACCAGGCGTGACAGGCAAAAAGGAAAGGGTATGAAAAGGAGTGAGAAAGAAAAACAAAAACAAAACAAAGGTGAGAAAAGAATAATCAAAGAATGATATCCACATATCTACACATGCACATACATACGCACACACACATACACACACACAATCCTGCTGCTGCTTGCAAGTAATGTGTGTACAGTATGTGCCTCTGTCATGGAACGTACTCACCAATGGAGGCAAGAAACTGCAATCATGCCCCCCGTGATCCAGAGGCGAACGGGAAAGGACCCAGGGGACGCGGCCTATCCACGGCCCACCAGGACATCAGAAGACGAGAGGCCACACATCCCGATGGCAACTGCGCACACACCTGTGGTATTTGCTGTAGCTGTTGTGATTGTTGTTGCTACATCTGTTCTTGGAGCACCTGTCATCAATGTGGGGAGACCTGTGATTGCTATTGCTGCTGCTGTTGTTGGAGTAGCTGTGGTTGTCGTGTGAGAAGCTGTAATCGTAGATGCAGCTGTGGTTGTTGTTTCTGGTGCAGCTGCAGTTGATGTAGGAACATTTGTGTCTGTGGTTTTTGCTGTAGATGTCTTTGTTAGGGCAGCCTTGGTTGTCATAAGGGCAGCAGTGGTCGTCATTGTGTCAGCTGTTGTTGGAGCAGTTGTGTCTGTTGTAGGGGTAGCAGTGGTACTTTTTTCTATAGTAGTAGTTGTGGCAGCTGCTGTACTTGTTGTTTCTGGGGCAGCTGTTTTTGTTGTAGGAGCAGCTGTGGGCTTTGCTGTTGCTGTTGTTGTTGGGGCAGCTGCGGATGTTGCTGAGGAAGTTGTGGTTGTTGTTGCTGTAGCTTCTATTGGAGCAGTTGTTGCTAGATCAGTTGTGGATGTTGGAATACCTCTGGTTGTCGTAGGGGCACCTGTGGTTGTCGTAGGGGCACCTGTGGTTGTCGTAGGGGCATGTGTGGTAGTTTTTTTTGTAGTTGTGGTTGTTGTGACAGCTGTTAATGTTGTTATTGCAGCTGTGCTTGTCGTTTCTGGAGCAGCTGTTGTTGCTGTTTCATCTGTGGAATTTGCTGTAGCTGTTGTGATTGTTGTTGCTACATCTGTTCTTGGGGCACTTGTCATCAATGTGGGGAGACCTGTGATTGCTATTGCTGCTGCTGTTGTTGGAGTAGCTGTGGTTGTCGTGTGTGAAGCTGTAATCGTAGATGCAGCTGTGGTTGTTGTTTCTGGTGCAGCTGCAGTTGATGTAGGAACATTTGTGTCTGTGGTTTTTGCTGGAGATGTCTTTGTTAGAGCAGCTTCGGTTGTCGTAAGGACAGCAATGGTTGTCAATGTGGCAGCTGTTGTTGGAGCAGTTGTGTCTGTTGTAGGGGTAGCAGTGGTACTTTTTTCTATAGTAGTTGTTGTGGCAGCTGCTGTACTTGTTGTTTCTGGGGCAGCTGTTTTTGTTGTAGGAGCAGCTGTGGGTGTTGCTGTAGCTGTTGTTATCGGGGCAGCTGCGGCTCTTGCTGAGGAAGTTGTGGTTGTTGTTGCTGTAGTTTTTGTTGGAGCAGTTGTTGCTAGATCAGTTGTGGATGTTGTTGGAACATCTCTGGTTGTCATAAAGGCACCTGTGGTAGTTTTTTCTGTAGTTGTGGTTGTTTTGGCAGCTGTTAATGTTGTTATTGCAGCTGTGCTTGTTGTTTCTGGAGCAGTTGTTGTTGGTCTTCCATCTGTGGTATTTGCTGTAGCTGTTGTGATTGTTGTTGCTACATCTGTTCTTGGGGCACTTGTCATCAATGTGGGGAGACCTGTGATTGCTATTGCTGCTGCTGTTGTTGGAGTAGCTGTGGTTGTCATGTGAGAACGTGTAATCGTAGATGCAGCTGTGGTTGTTATTTCAGCTATTGCCATAGTTGCAGCTGTGGCTGTTGTTGTTGGGGCAACTGTGGACAATGTAGGGGAACCTGTGTTTGTTGTTTCTGGTGCAGCTGCAGTTGATGTAGGAACATTTGTGTCTGTGGTTTTTGCTGTAGATGTCTTTGCTAGGGCAGCCTTGGTTGTCATAAGGGAAGCAGTGGTCGTCATTGTGTCAGCTGTTGTTGGAGCAGTTGTGTCTGTTGTAGGGGTAGCAGTGGTACTTTTTTCTATAGTAGTTATTGTGGCAGCTGCTGTACTTGTTGTTTCTGGGGCAGCTGTTTTTGTTGTAGGAGCAGCTGTGGGCTTTGCTGTTGCTGTTGTTGTCGGGGCAGCTGCGGATGTTCATGAGGAAGTTGTGGTTGTTGTTGCTGTAGCTTTTGTTGGAGCAGTTGTTGCTAGATCAGTTGTGGATGTTGTTGGAATACCTCTGGTTGTCGTAGGGGCACCTGTGGTTGTTGTAGGGGCAGCATTGGTAGTTTTTTCTGTAGTTGTGGTTGTTGTGGCAGCTGTTGATGTTGTTATTGCAGCTGTGCTTGTTGTTTCTGGAGCAGCTGTTCTTGTTGTTCCATCTGTGGTATTTGCTGTAGCTGTTGGTGCTACATCTGTTCTTGGGGCACTTGTCATCAATGTGGGGAGACCTGTGATTGCTATTGCTGCTGCTGTTGTTGGAGTAGCTGTAGTTGTCGTGTGAGAAGGTGTAATCTTCGATGCAGCTGTGGTTGTTGTTTCAGCTATTGCCATAGTTGCAGCTGTGGTTGTTGTTGTTGTGGCAGCTGTGGACAATGTAGGGGAACCTGTGTTTGTTGTTTCTGGTGCAGCTGCAGTTGATGTAGGAACATTTGTGTCTGTGGTTTTTGCTGTAGATGTCTTTGTTAGGGCAGCCTTGGTTGTCATAAGGGCAGCAGTGGTCGTCATTTTGTCAGCTGTTGTTGGAGCAGTTGTGTCTGTTGTAGGGGTAGCAGTGGTACTTTTTTCTATAGTAGTTGTTGTGGCAGCTGCTGTACTTGTTGTTTCTGGGGCAGCTGTTTTTGTTGTAGGAGCAGCTGTGGGCTTTGCTGTAGCTGTTGTTGTCGGGGCAGCTGCGGATGTTGCTGAGGAAGATGTGGTTGTTGTTGCTGTAGCTTTTATTGGAGCAGTTGTTGCTAGAACAGTTGTGCATGTTGTTGGAATACCTCTGGTTGTCGTAGGGGCACCTGTGGTTGTCGTAGGGGCAGCTGTGGTAGTTTTTTCTGTAGTTGTGGTTGTTGTGGCAGCTGTTGATGATGTTTTTGCAGCTGTGCTTGTTGTTTCTGGGGCAGCTGTTGTTGCTTTTCCATCTGTGGTATTTGCTGTAGGTGTTGTGTTTGTAATTGCTACATTTGTTGTTGGGGAACCTGTGGTCATTCTAGGGGCATCGGTGGTTGTTGTTCCTTCAACTGTGGTTGTCGACTGGGCAACTGTGGTTGCTGTTGTCAGAACCGCTGTCGTTGTTGCACGTAGTGTTGTATGTAAAGCTGTTGTCATAGGGGCAGGTGGAATTGTCATAGGAACAACTGTGGTTCCCATTTCTGCAGTTTTTGTTGTAGCAGGGGCAGGTGTGGTTTTTGTCTGTGTGTTGCCTGAGGCTGTTTAAGAGTGTCATTGATGGATTAATTTTAGATTAGGATATATTACCAGATCTCAAATCATCTCCTGCATCCAGTATAATTTGTAGTTATTAGCTCAAACTTACCCACACACAGAAGTAGCATTGTGCAGATCTCTGTCTTCATTGTGGAAAGGTGCTATAATATTTAAAGATAAAATGACTGATTATTGTTTGAGTTCATATTCAGAACTGCGATACACAAAATCTGCAATATTCTTACCCATAAAAATAAAGTATTAAATTTTTTTTTTGCTAAACTTGAGGTATTTGTGTAATCCTGAGGTAAAAATGCCCAACAACAAACAGGTGGCCCAGCAGAGGGGGCAATGTGGAATTATATTTAGGTCAAAAGTCACGCGCAAGCAAAAACACAATCCACGCAAATAATTCTACTTCACGGGCGCAGGAATGCGTTGGTCACTTTTACGTTAAGGCAAGAGCCTTAAGTTTGATTGACAGCAGTTGTTACAGGAAGACGAAGTTGGAATACCACCATAAGGTAATGAGCGTCCACTGCTAGCAATATCACCTCGGCTAGATAAATAAGATTTAATGAACTAAGTATATTTTATTTTGACTACAGGCCTCTATAACATTCACAAATGGTATTGGTTTTGAAGAAACAGTTGTGCAATGTCACCTAACAACTGCTCTCAATCAAGGTTAAGGCCCTCGCCTTGTGGGGATGATCGACTTAAAAGTCACCAATCATCTGAGGTCTTGTGAATCCTTTGGGCTCCACCCCGGATGGTCAAAAGTCTGTTTCTTTACTTGTGCAGAAATTTGTTCCGTGCGTAGAATTTTGCTCCACGTGCAGAGAGTCACTCGCAGGCGCGTGAAACTGCTGTAGCGCACGCACAGCAGACAGTCTCGCCTGCGCACTGGCTTCTTTTAAGTTCTGCGTGCGTGGAAATTCATTGAGTGAATGTGAATGCATTCCTGCGCCCGTGAAATAGAATTATTTGCGCGGATTGTGTTTTTGCTCCCGCGTGACTTTTGACCTAAATATAATTCCATAGGGCAATGGCTGTTGAAAGAAAGAATACAAATATTTTATGCATAAGGTTGATGTGGAAGGGCATCCAGAAATCATACCACATACCACATACCACAGGTGGAATATGAAAAAGGAAAGGTGTGGTACATACCTCATCATGGGGTTTACCACCCCCGCAAGGAAACACTGTGTGTTGTTTATGATTGTGCTGCAATGTTTGCTGGAATGTCACGGAACAAAGAGCTATTGCAAGGACCAGATTTAACTAGCACCTTATTAGGTGTTCTCATTCACTTTAGGCAGGGTCTGATAGCCCATATGACAGACGTTAAAGGGATGTTCCACCAAGTCAGAGTAGGTGAAGAACATGTAAATTACTTGCGTTTTCACTGATGGCCTGATGGTGACATCACAAAAGAGTTTGCTGAGCATAGAATGTTGGTCCACATTTTCGGTGCAGTTTCCTCCCCCAGTTTTGTCACAAATGCACTCATAAAAACCACTGAGGACAACCAACCTCTGTATCCAGAAGATGTTATAAATACAATCAGGCACAGTTTCTATGTAGATGATTGTCTGAAATCTGTCCAGTCTGTTGAGCAGGCCATCTCTCTTTATCAGCATCTTACAGCGGTGTGTGTAAAGGGGGGATTTAGGCTCAATAAATGGGTATGTAGTGAACCGTTCTGTCCTCTCAGAATCCTGAGGAAAACAGAGCAACCGGTGTAAAGATGGTGGGCCTTAGCCAGGACCAGCACTGAAAGAGCCCTGGGAGTGCAATGGCATGTTGAACAGGATATTTTCACCTTTAGCACTGTAAACAAGTACAAACCACTAACAAGATGTGGTATTCTGTTCAGTGAGGGAATTAATTATTGCAGATTTAAGGAATGTAAGGCTTATTGGGGAGCACACTGTGTTTATCTTAAGAAGTTGGAGAGGTGCAGCAAGGAGTAGAGTGGGGGTCTGTCAATCACGAGAGAGGCGTATGATCTAGGTTTCAGTATTTATTAATACCAAGCTGTTAAGAGACAATCCACAAAAGTCATGGGGGAGAACGCCTAGCATATGTGTTCCCCTAACACCTCGCGTTACTCTCGACCTCGCGAGACCGACTCATACGGCAACACCGTTAGTCAAAACAGTGCATTAACACAACTGTCTACATCCCCCTTTGTAGGCCTAACATGCAAAATGAACACAACTGACTGATAGTAGGTCATTTTAGTTCTTGTTAGAACTTGAATTGACAATCAAAACTGAACATATCAAAATAAAACAGAGGACAACTGAGTTAAGGTGGTGCATAAACGTTACAGTCTAGAGCGAAACAGCTACTCATTCTAACCAACAAAATATAACAGTTTACACCATGTGTACATTTAAGCCACTTATATAATGGTGCCTTAATTTAAGTTTTACTTTCAGTCCAGGTACTTTCTGTTTGGCTTGGAAACTCTGCCAAATCTGGTGACATATGTGGATGTGGAAGGCTGTGCCACGCTTTCTCTCCGACTCTCCTGCAGTACACTGTTGGGACTCTTTTCTGCAGTAGTTGGTATTTGACACTGTTCTGGGTATACATGTTCCGCGTCAGGGTTTGTTGTTTCAGGTTGGTGTTTATTTTGAGGTTGTTTCTGTTCGCTTATATGTGTGAGTGGCTCAGAGGGTCGAGGAGGTTGTGGTTCCATCACTGGCAGGAGGTGCTTTCTGTTACGTCGGTACTCTCTCCCTTCAGACTCAACTACATATGAGCGTGGTTCATTGCATCTTCGCCTCACGATGCCCATCCTGTCATATCCTTTTTCCGTTTGGAGTCTTACTACTTGATGTGGTAGCAGGGGAAGTAAGGGTTTGCTGGACTTGTCATAATAACGTTTCTGTGTCTCACGTTTCTTTGTGAGCTGGGCGTTGACATAAGCCGTTGATCTTGCTGCAGGTTTTAACAGATGTTTGCAGATGGGCAGGACCGTCCGGGTCCGCCTGGACAGCAGTCTTTGTGCGGGAGAGCCCAGGATCTTGTCCCGTGGTGTGTTACGCAGGCTTAGCAGGTTCAGGTAAAAGTCTGTCCCATCCCTTTTTGTCGTCTCCAGCAGCTTCTTTGCACTCCGTACGGCCCTTTCACTGAGGCCGTTGGACTGCGGGTAGTCGGGACTGCTCGTCACATGTGTGAAGTCCCAAGATTTGGTGAAGTCACGGAATGTCTGACTCGTGAACTGAGTGCCGTTGTCTGAATACAATTTCTGTGGTATGCCCTGAACAGAGAAATGTCGTTTTAGTTTGTTAATTACACTTAGGGAGGACATGTTGCTGAGCTGGTCAACTTCAAACCACCCTGAGTACGAATCCACGAGTACAAGGTAGTGGTGGTTCTCCCATTCGAATATATCTGTGGCAACGACAGACCAGGGCAGATCAGGGACTGCGTGTAGTTTTAGTGGTTCTCTTTGTTGGTGTGGTTTCAGGCTGTTGCAGGTACTGCATGCTTGTATAGCAGTCTCCACATCCTCATTTATTGAAGGCCAGAATGCGCATTCTCTTGCCCTCCTCTTTGTAGCTTCCACACCTGGGTGGCCCTTGTGTAGCGCCTTAATATACTCGGAATGCAAGGAAGTAGGGATGACAGCTCTGTGCCTTCGCATGATGATGTCATCCTCGACGGTGAGTTCATCGCGGAGATTGAAATATGGTTTGGCTTTAAATTTCAACTGGCCTTTGGGTTTGTTACTGCGTTTTATCTGCATGGTATCCACACTGGCAGCTGTCGCATATTTAGGTGCAGAGAGGGTTTTTGTATGTTGGTCTGTGAGCTCACTTATTTGGCAGATACGTATAGCCTTTGCTAGCGTGAGGTCAGTTTCTTTGAGTAAGGAACGTCTGACACTGTCATTACATATTCCAACATATTCTGTCTCTAACAAGTTCATCCTGTAATTGGCCGAAGTTGCACGTTTTGGCAAGGTTTTTCAGTGTGCTTACGTACGATTCAACTGTTTCTGCTGGTTTTTGGCATCGAGAATTGAAATTGTGTCTCTCCATTATCACGTTTGTTTCCGGGTTACATATTTCTCTAAATTTTCGTAGCAGGCAGACGGGATCCTCCCGGGACTCCGCCTGTGTGATGACGTTTTCGCCATCTGTGACCGCGGGTGCATATGTGAATGACTGTTCCCTTTCTATAGCCTCCGGTCCCGCCAGATTGAGGAGTATGTATGCTCTCGTCTTGGCAGGCTTATCACTGTGTGCAGCGGCGATAAATATTTCGTATTCACGTTCAAACTTACGCCAGTTTTCTGCTACATTTCCGTCAAAGACGAGGGGATCGGGACGTCTGAATCCATCCGCCATTCCGGCGATTTATTCACCTCCTTTCCTGGTGCCGAGTTGTCTGTGAAATTCCGTCCGGCTCAGTCACAGCGAGGGATATCCCACTTCTGACACCATGTCAATCACGAGAGAGGCGTATGATCTAGGTTTCAGTATTTATTAATACCAAGCTGTTAAGAGACAATCCACAAAAGTCATGGGGGAGAACGCCTAGCATATGTGTTCCCCTAACACCTCGCGTTACTCTCGACCTCGCGAGACCGACTCATACGGCAACACCGTTAGTCAAAACAGTGCATTAACACAACTGTCTACAGGGTCACATAACTGATCGAGCAGAGCTGGCCTGAGAGGTAAACATATATCCTTATATGGGTTTTATGGCCCCGAACCATAAAGAACGGGGGCGCGCACAGACAGTCAGATTGCAGGGCGCTTAGGGGGAGACAACAGCATGAATGTGGTAAGGGATATTATTTTGCAATCTCCAAGCATGCTTGTTTTAAAATCTGCATTATTTTTGGCCCTTATGTATTATGTGTGGTGATTAATAAATTGTTAAAAATGAAACGGAAAGTCCGATCTCTGCTCTTTCATCACGAACCCGGGAGGGGGAAAGACGGTGTAAGATTAATTTCCCAACAAATTGGGTTGCTCGTCCGGGATGAAAGAGGGAGATATGACAGAATTGGATAGGTCTGTTTGACTCAGACAAACCGGGAAAATAACTGATCTGACCCCGCGCGCGAAATATGAAAAGGTAAGGCAGAAACCTGTTTTACCGAATGTCTGCCGATTGACTATTTTAAAAATAGTGGTCAGATCAGGTTTAACTCCCGTGTTTCTAAATTAAAAAGGACATTAATAATGCAGAAAGTTCGGGGAAAATATTGGGTTATTTAACGAATGGTTTTAGTATAAAGGAAAAAAGTGAAATAAGGATTAGAAATAGTTTTGCCTAGCAGGTGGTCGAGCCAGCCGTAATTAGACGTGGTTACGGTCCACGCGGTCGGACCGGTGGGAGACTAGGTGAAATCCCTGGGAAAAGTGAGGCAGTCCCGAAGATTAAAATAAGAAATAGTTTTTGCTTAGCGAGTGGTGTTTGCCAGCCGGACCAGATGTGGTTCGGTCTAACGCGATTTGAAAATCGGTTAGCACTAGGTGTTTAATTCCTGGAGAGATTGAAGCGGCTCCGAATAGTAAAAATAAGGGTGAAAGTCCTAGAAAATTATTGATAATCATTCTCAGCATATTAAAATAATAGTGCATTTCGGAATGATTATTAATAAAAAACTCTAGCATATAAAAATAAGGGTGGAAGGCCCGAGGTTTAATTGATAAAAGGACCTCAAGCATCATAAAAAGTAAACCATTCGAGGGAAAATTGTTTGTTATAACATGTATTGGGAAGAGTGAATGCGCGCGATCGGGTATGAATGCTGGTGCACGAGCGTGGAAACAACAGCAAGATCGCAGCGAAAGGGCGATCTTGGCCTGTTGAAAGACGTCTCGGGAGCCAGATGCGTTAAAAAGAAAAAAGAAAAAAAGGAGAAAACGTAGGAGAAGACGTTGAGAGTAAAATTTTGAACTGTGAAAAGAGAATAAAGGAGAACCAGCGGACTTGGGCGCGGTTGGCTGTAGAAAACAGGAAGTGAACTCCTCAACAGACAAAGCAAAGTGATTCTCAGAGGCGGAAGTCTCTGAGGGTGGGTGCTGAAGGAGGAGTCACGAAGGGAACTCACTCACACACACACACATACACACACACACACACACTCATCCACAGACATATCCAGCACCGCTGGATGAGAACTCAGAGAAGCAGAGGAATATAAAATAAGCAGTAAAATAAGATAAAGTAAAAATAAAAATAGATAAATAAAATAAAATAGAATAAAATAAACAATATATAAAATAAACAAATAAATAAAATAATAAATAAAACTTATATTAGAGTAACTGAAAATAAATTAAGGACCGAGAAGGAAAGCAGGATAACATGGAGAAAGAGTGGATAATGGTCCATGAGCAAATTGAGGAATTGGTAACAGTAATGAAAAAACAGAAAGAGACCACGAAGGATAAAAAGAGGGTTGAAAAACGAGTGAGGGAACAGGTAGGTATACCCCTCAAAAACAGAAGGCATCAGTGACAGTGAGAGGCGCCAATTGAAGGAGGTGATAAGTGACGAGCTGAACCGTCACTGTGAGAGATCAAAAACAACATGCAGCCCAGAAGAGAAAGAGGGGCTCACTCTCTGGAAAAAGGATTGAAGAGAGAAATTGAAGATAAAGATTTAAAAGAGATGGAGAATGGAACTCCAGAGCCATCGGCACCACCAGTAGAGGATTTTGACAGCTCTCCTAAGGAAAAGGAGGAGAGAGATGGCAACTCAGGTATGTATCCCGTAATTAACATAACAGGAGGACAGATGGAACTCCATGGCATAGATCATCCACCACCTTATCAGGCATCGAAAAAAACGCGACTGGAACGAAAATGGACAGGAAAGGGGGGAGTCCAAGGTGAAAAGGAGATGGAAGATGACCAGTTCCTGTTTGGAGGAGGCCACCTAACAGAGGGAGAGTCTCCGATGGAGCGGAGACGGAGAAAGAAAGGTAAGAAAAAGGAAACAGAGAAACTAAAGGACCCAGAGAGGGAAAGGAGTAAAAAGCAAATCAACCGTCCAGTGGGACCTGAAGTAAAACGTTGCCCACACAAATGCCATTATTAGCTAGAATAAAAGGAGGTCCCCTGCAGTATAAACCCTTTGGTTTAGGTGACATTCAAACATTGGCAGATCAGCTACCTCCCCCACCTGAAGGAGGAGCTAAATTTCTACATGCGCTAGATTGCCTTACACCAGGCTACGTAGTCGCAGTGGGTGATTTCAGGGCTGTGGCAGCACAACGGATGTCGAGAAGGGACCTTAAAGAGGTCCAAGAATTGGCCCAAATGGAGACTGACCCAGATGATACTCCCCTGCATCACAGAGGAGTTGTCTTGGGTGCACCTATGAGGGAAGTTTTCCCTAGCAATGTAGCTCCAGCCATTCCTAAACTCATGTGGGACTCATCTGAGGCCCCTAGAGTTTATCTGGATAAAGTTAAAAGACACCTGGTTCCAACAGACAGGTGTTCATCCTTATAAAGAAGGAGCGAACAAAGAGTGGTTCAGGAAGGCGGTACTGGAGGGAATGCCAGGGGAAATTAAGACACTGATGCAAAATAATCCTGATATACCAGGGTGTGAGGACACCAAATGGGAAAGACACTTAGTACATCATATGCAGCGACACAAAGACACAAAAGATGAAGAATCCAGTAAGGTGAAGGATTTACAGATTCAATTGTTGAAACTCCAACTCGGCAAAGCAAGACAAAAAATGACTGAGTTAAAGAAAAATAGTAAATGGACCACAAAACAAATGGTGGTTTGTATGGTGAACCCAGAGGAACCTAATTGGCCAGATTTGGATCTGGATTCGGATCCTGCTGGTCATCGGTTACCATTCCCACAGAGGAACCCACAGCGTGGGTGGGGGGTTCCGAGGGGGAGACTTTTGAGACAGTTTGGCGGACTAGGGGGACCACCTCCTCCATTAGCCTGTTTTTTGTGTGGTCAAATAGATCACTGGGCCAAGAGCTGCCCTAGGAACAGACAAGGACCAGCAAGCCGTGGGAGAGCGTGTGGAAACCCTTCCCCAAACACATGGGCACCACTACAACGCCCAGGAGGGTGGACAGCGCCTAATGCACAGGCCGCACCCGATCATCAGTTTGCACCAGGAGTGCAGTACCAGGCTTCAGGGGGCCAGTACCCCTGTGGGAGGACATCTGGGGTTTGGATCCAGGACAGTATTGACACACCCCACAGGGAGGCCACGGAGAAGAGGGAACGGCATAACCACTTCTCCCAGTGATGGTGGCAGACAAGATGATGCCATTTTTGGTTGACACAGGAGCAACCCATTCTACAATAAGACAATTATATGGACTGACAATTACCCTACCTGATGGGCAAATAAGGATGTGTGATTATCAGCTCTCCAGTTGGAAGCACCAACTATTGATGCAACCCCTGGCCACACAGATACACACTGAAACCAGAAATGCCAACACAGAGAGGCATATTGACTTTGTTTTGTAGGTGGGAACCTTGGATCGCTGGATTGGGACCATATGTCTCTCCGCCTGACCCTCCCCATGTCACGATGTGTTATGATCGAGATGACACAGATTGGTATAAAGATGCTTTTGCTGAGCTGGAGGGTCAACAATGAGAGGTAGTGTTACGGGCCCCAGGGATGGTGCCACCATAACAAAAATGAAATCCCTGCAAATACAGGTAACATTCAGGAGCAATGAAGACGCAGTGCACTCGGTTTGCCTTCCAGATTGCATCTGTTTAGCGGGCGGAAATTCACCCCCTTAAAGCAACCCGGGGTGCATCTTCCCTGGAATCAACAGTTCCACCTGAGGTGTTGCTCCAATTTTACTGTCCTTCTGTATAGTCCATGTTGCCCAATAAATCCGCACAAATATTGGTCATGTTTCCCAAAAATATTTTGAGTCTTTGTCGCTGGAAATCACAGGTAAGCAAATTAAATAAATGAAATTAACAGATTAACACAAAAGTGGCCATACATTTTGGGTGTGCCACACGCTCCCCAACAAACAAAAGTGGCTCCTGACACTTGCTGTTAATAGTCCAAATTCCTTTTACCTCTTGAACCAGGTTTCAACTCCTATATGATACATATAAACACACATTACAAATTTATAACAGTATCGCATGAACAAAACCTGTCAGATGTCTTTCTCGACCTTAACAACAGTGGATACAATGATTAATTGGTGAGTAGGTGACAGGTATGGTGTGAGCGGGTTGGACTGAATACCAGTAAGATTGTGGGTACTGGCACATGTGAAATATCGGCTGTACTCCTATGGAGCCAACAACCAAACGTGGCTGATAAGTTGGCTGACCAAGGGAAGAGTAGGTCAGCATCTGGCCAGGTCGCCTCTCCCTTGTAGATCTCCTTGGCTGAGGCTGGAAGTCTGGTTGACACTCTTGAGTATTTCCCCTTGAGTTGTTTGTCTGAAGCACCTGCTGTGCTTCGTCAAGTTGGGGCTCCTCAGCAGAGAGCAAAATCTCATTTTCCTTCTCTTGCTCTATCTCTCCTACGTTCACGCTTTCAGACTCAGATTCCACAGGGGTGTGCTCCTCCAATAGATCTCCAGGTGTCTCAATGGTACTCTGTAGCCTGCTTGTGGTATCCTGCCCATACATGTCCAAATTGGCCTGCACTTGTTCTCTTGGTACCCGTAGCCAGTAACGGGGTGCCTCCCCATCCATCTCGGAATCACTTGTGTCACTGTTCTGTCTTTGTTCGACAGTTTCCAGGGGTGGATTTGACCTTCCTTTCCTCTTTTGAGGCTTATCAAGCATGGCAGACTCAGTTAGGTCTATTGGCAGATCATTAACTTGGAGTAACAAGTTTCTATGGAGGGTACGAGTGGGGTGACCCTTCTTCTCAGGACTGACTTTATAGACTGGGTTATCCCCAACCTGCTCCCTGACAATGTAAATGGCTTTCTCCCAGTATGGTTTCAGTTTGCATGGACCTCCCCTTTCTGAAAGGTTGCGAACAAGAACCCTGTCCCCGGGCTGCAGAGTCACACCTCTGTTCCGTTTGTCATAATAGCGCTTTCCTTTTGCACTTGAATGTTGGCTGTTAGTGCTGGCTATCTTGTATGCCTCAATCATTTTCTCTTTCCATCTTTTTGCATATTCACTTTGAGTGCATGTCTCATCCTCAGTTACCAATCCAAAGAGAACGTCAATAGGCAGACGTGGATGGCGGCCATACAGAAGGTAATATGGAGAGAACCCTGTTGACTCATGTTTGGTGCAGTTATATGCATGAACGACGTAAGCCAGGTGATCTTTCCAGTTTTCTCTCTCTTTCTCACCCAGTGTCCTGAGCATCTGTAGCAGAGTTCGATTGAATCTTTCTGCGGGGTTGCCCTGAGGATGGTATGGGGAAGTTCTGGAATGATTTACACCAGACAGCTGTCTGAGTGTCTTGAACAACTCATTCTCGAACTCCCGGCCCTGATCATGATGGAGCTTAGCTGGGTACCCAAATCGCAGGATGAAATCACTGAAGATTCGGTCTGCAGCTGTCTTTCCAGCCTTGTTTCTGGTGGGATACGCCTGTGCAAATCTGGTGAAGTGGTCGACTACAACCAATATGTATTCGTACCCACCTCGGCTGGTCTCAAGGTGCAGGAAGTCAATGCACACAAGCTCTAGGGGTGAGCTTGATGTAAGGCTTCCCATGGGTGCTTTGTCAGGCAATGCTGGCTTTTTTTGCTTTATGCAGCGACATCTTCTGGTGATGTATTCCTCAACCTCTCTTTTCATAAAAGGCCAATAAAAGCGGTCTCTTACTAGGCCAAGGACTCTTTCCACCCCAACATGTCCCATACTGTCATGCAGGTGTGAGAGGATAGTTGGCTTGTAGATGGCAGGCAGGACAAACTGTCGTCGCCCGGGAGTCTTCCTATAAAGAAGGCCGTCCTCCACCTGCAACCTGCTCCATTCCCGTGTCAGTTTTCTTGTGGGCTTGTCAAGTGTCCTACGTACCTCATCAGTTAGTTCTCTGTTTTTCTCCTTTAACTCTAAGATTTTACCTATTACAGGATCTTTATGCTGTTCCTTTGCAAGTTCTTTGTGACTGATTACTGAAAGTGGCTCTATGTTTGAGTGTGCTTGTTTTTGTGACGTGATATTGAGGGCTGCTACCCAAGCTACATCCCCTTGTTTGGCTGTCCTAGTTCCCTCCCAAGTGGCACACACTACTTCTTCTGATAGTCTTTCTGAGCACTGATCCATAAAGACATTGATATCAAGTGGACAGCGAGAAAGGGTGTCTGCATCAATGTTCTGTTTGCCAGGCCGATACCTAATTTCAAAGTGGAAATCAGCAAGCTGCCCCACCCAGCGATGTCCCACGGCATTGAGCTTGGCCGTACTCATAACGTAAGTGAGGGGGTTGTTATCTGTGAATACAATGAAGTGGGGTGCATAGTACAAGTAATCTACAAACTTGTCACATATGGCCCACTTCAAGGCCAAGAACTCCAGTTTCCCACTGTGGAGGTGGTAATTCTGTTCAGCTGGAGTCAGGGTACGGGACCCATAACCTATCACCCTCATCTTACCATCCTGGTTTTGGTATAGTACTGCCCCGAGGCCCTGTTGAGAGGCATCTGTGTGCAGTATGAACGGGTGGTCAAAGTCTGGGTAGGCCAGCACCGGTGGGTTTGTTAGAATATCTATGAGGTGCTCCAGAACCTCTTGGTGCTGGTCATCCCATTCTACTAAAGTCCGTGAAGGAAGCTGAGGCCCCTTCATTTTCCCTCTTTTTGGCTTGGTCAGCGGTGGACTAGGTTTTGTCTGGAGTAGTCCATAGAGTGGCCTGGCTATACGGGAAAAGTCCTGTACATAAGCGCGGTAATAACTCAGAAAACCCAGCAGTCGCCTGACATCACCTACTGTTTGTGGGGTTTTCTGCTTCAGTGCCTGTACAGCTTCAAGATCTTTTGGGTCTACCCTCACCCCATCTGCAGACACCAGGCGGCCAACATACCTGACCTCCTTGCGGAGTAGCTCACATTTCTCAGGCCTGAGTTTAACCCCATGTTGTTTCAGAGCTTGGAGTACACGCCGCAGGACCTCAACATGCTCCTCAAAAGACCTGGAGAAACAGAGTACATCATCCAAATACGGGATGCAACACTCATCTCTGAGTGTATCCAGCATTTCCTCCATACTTCTTTGGAAGGCTGCTGGCGCGTTAGACAGGCCAAAAGGGATCCTAACCCATTCATACAAACCCCATGGGGTTGTGAATGCAGTCAGATGTCTGGACCCCTCAGCGATGAAGCCCTGGTGGTAAGCTTTGCCCTGGTCTAAGATGGAAAACCATCTATAGCCCCCCAGTGAGTCAATCAGGTCCTGGATGCGGGGAAGAGGGTGCCGATCTGGCACAGTCTTTTTGTTGAGGAGCCTGTAATCAATGCAGAGGCGCAATGATCCATCTTTCTTCCTCACACAAACAATAGGTGCAGCATATGGTGAGTGTGATTTAATAATCCAGCCTTTCACCAGCAGCTCCTGGATATACTCTTTGACTTCCCTATACAATGGCTTTGGGATTGACGCATAAGCCTTTTGGACAGGGGTTTCGTCTCTGAGTCTAACTGACATCTGGAGAGAGGGAATACAGCCAATGTCACTGCTGTCCCGAGCAAATACAGTTGACTCCTCATAAAGTACTTTCTCAACTATTTCTCGTTGGTCTGAACTGAGGTGACTGAGGTCAACCGGTGGTTGCCACAGGTCATTAGGGGGAGTGCTAGGGGAAGCAACATTAACTTCAGCCGTTACTACACCGGCTGGTGATGGCCTCCCACATTGCACATTCTGCTTGCCTAGTTCGAGAATCTTGACTACATGCTGGATGGAGCCAAGTTGAGACCTTTTGGCAGGATGATTTCCTGCTTAGTGTGGTTAGAGATTGGCACCTTAACAAATGGTTGCCGGCTATCACTGATTTCTAGTAGACCCTCTCCAACACTAAGCTGTTCGAGGATGGAACTCTCTTCCGGTGGTTCATACAGGACCACAGGATTGGAAATGTCAAAGGTAGGTGGTACTTTACATCGCACACGCACCGTTTTACCAGGTGGGAGATTGATATTTTCCCTACCTACTCGAATGGCAGCCATACTGTAATTTGGCTCTTTCTGAACACTGATGAAGTTGACCATGGCCCTAGCTTGCTCTTCCTCTACTCCTAGGGCTTTGCTGAGGAGGCTAAGGATCATAGTTTGTGCGTCTGCATCAGTTTGCTGGTTATTTACCATCCCCTGGAGAACATTGGCTCCCAGTAGTGGCTGGGGAAGCGGGATCTGGCTAACAAGGAAGGGGACTTCCATTGTGAGGTTGGGGTCAACATTCCCTGGGAGATTGACTGCTAGCTCCACCCACCCATCATATGGGATGGACTGGCCATTTGCTGCACACAAGTCAAAGCGTTCCCCAGGCTCCAGGAGCTCTTGTAGAGGCCTTACTGCATTTTGAGGGATGAATGCCTCTTTCCAGGCTCTATCAATGATGCTTACTTGTGAACCAGTATCAAATAGTACTGAGACAGCAAAGCCATTGAGAAAACAATTAATCAGACTCTTTCTACCAATTAGTGGCACTGTGCGCACTGTACTGTTACTAGCAGCTTGTGTCTTAAGAGGGCACGAATGTCTTGTTTTTTTGCTATGTTTCTTTCCATTCCGATGTCTCTGTTTGTGGGTGGCCATTACTGAGCGGGACTGAGACTGTGGGATGGCCTCTGTCTGTCCCTCAACAGAGACCGACTCCCGTTTCCCGACTGTTTGGGTCTTTTCAGACAGCCAACTGCTCTATGCCCAGGGTCCCCACACAAAAAACAGTGGTTACAGTTCTCTGAGCCTTGCTGCATGCAGTTGGTGCAGCTGAATATTTTACCTCTCCTCACAACAGAGGGCTGACTTGGTGGAGGAGTGGGTGCTTGGTGAGCAAGAGGCTGGGTGGTATGCAACTTGTCTTGGTCTGCTGTTTGGGTAGGTACAGCTTTTGAGTGGGTTGCTGTCTGTTGGCCCATTAGAGTTGTGACCATGTTAGCTAAAGCCTCTACTTGTACACTGAGCTGCTGTATCATCTCACTACCACCCTGGTCTACGGTCCCCTCTCTTTCTTCCACTTGGATACTGTGTGCATGTGTTGTTTTTTGACGGGGAGCATGGCCTAGCCTACGCTGATGTTCATTTTCATCACTCATCATTTTTGTAACCTGGCTGAGAATCTCCTCATCGGTGACTTCGCTGTTTGAGAGAAGCGGTCTCAGCTGTTGTCTGATGTCAGTGTGCTTTGCGCACAAACCCTGATAGATGCTGTGAAGAAATACTCCCTGAATAGTCCTGCGGTCATAGCGAATGTCTGTACTGGCCTGTTTTGACTGGAAAAGGATCTTCTGTTTGAGCCCAATCATACGGTACAGAAACTGTTGGGGGGTTTCTTGGTCATTCTGTTTTGCACACATTAGTTCTTGGAACAATTCAGTACTGGCCTTTTCGCCCAAGTGTGATCGGAGGAAGCTCTTGATTTCACTGATGGTGATTTCCTCTTTGTTGATGAGCATGTCCTTGAAGACACCTGGCTTCACTATCCTCAGTACACCTCGGATTACCTCAGCATCTGTAAAACCCTCTCTGATTCCTTCATCAATCTGTTTGCACATGCTGCTGTAAGTTATGTCAGAGTTGTGGTCCCCAATCTGTCCACCGTGTACCTTAAATTCCCTCCGCTGGAGGTAAGAGAGGTCCTTTATGGAAACCATCCTCTCACTGGCTACATGTGATGGAGTATGACATAATGTAGCACGTGATGCTGTGTCATGTGTACTGTGCACCTCACTGGGTTGTGGGTTACTCCAAGTTCCAAACTGCTGTGGCTGCTTACCCAGCTCACCTCGTGTGATTCTAGCCTGGGTTAAGCTTTGATTGGTGTTGGGTGTCTGTGCACCAAAGTCAGTGTGCTGTAGAGCATCAGTAACTGGTGGTGACTGATGGGAGGCAGCATGTGTGAGTGTGGTGCACTCTACTGTCTTAGCGGGTACATTAACATTGTCCTGTGACTGTGCAACCTTATGCACTATGTTAAGCAAATCACGATTTTCAATTATGCTGCACAACATATCATTTAACGCTAGCAGCTGACTCATTCCTTCATCTTCAGATTGTAACAAGGCATCAGACTGCATATATTTAATAATGCATTCCACACAACCTTCTTCATCAGTGGGTTCTAACTCATCACCTGGATAGTCAGTTGCAATGTCTCTTGCTAGCTGGTAGGCTTCCCCACCTGAAAGCCTATACAGGTTCTTTTTGATGCTCCAAACCAGCTCCTTGCGTGCTGTTGACATGATGTGCTTCCACTGGTGAGACACAGCAGTGCAGTTCCCTTGGCAGAACGAAGATCCTCGCCTGAATCTTGGCTTCCCCTCACGGACACTCACCAGCTGTCGTCTTGGCTACAGCAACGTCACCTCGCGTTGGCCTGATGGTTCTGATATCTCTGGACCCTCTTCCGTCGACGAGTCTATTGGAAGTGGATCCCGGACGAGCCCCCACAATTTGTTACGGGCCCCAGGGATGGTGCCACCATAACAAAAATGAAATCCCTGCAAATACAGGTAACATTCAGGAGCAATGAAGACGCAGTGCACTCGGTTTGCCTTCCAGATTGCATCTGTTTAGCGGGCGGAAATTCACCCCCTTAAAGCAACCCGGGGTGCATCTTCCCTGGAATCAACAGTTCCACCTGAGGTGTTGCTCCAATTTTACTGTCCTTCTGTATAGTCCATGTTGCCCAATAAATCAGCACAAATATTGGTCATGTTTCCCAAAAATATTTTGAGTCTTTGTCGCTGGAAATCACAGGTAAGCAAATTAAATAAATGAAATTAACAGATTAACACAAAAGTGGCCATACATTTTGGGTGTGCCACAGTAGCAGTTTCTGATTTTTATGTGGCTCCGGAGGGAGTCGCAGCGGCGGTTATTCTCACCTCTGATCAGCAAAATTGGTATATGATGGCGGAGACATCTGTTCCACATGTCTCGCTAGCATTACATTCAGGGCACGCGGCCAAAGAATTAGGGCCCATGATGAAACGCGCAGGGGGCCTGACAGATTGGGTCCCGACACAGATCCCCGGACTCATGTACTCTCCAAGTACCAAAATGTATCGAATTTATGCGCGTGTAAACAATCAGGCTAACTTGGAACACGTCACGCTCGACCGCGAACATGGCCGAGAACACTCCGATCACGAGCAGGCAGAAATCATAATTGCCCGGCGACCTCGTACTCTGTGGTCAATCAGACCAGCGGATGCGGGACATTGTCAGTGGTTACCTCATATTACATTCCAAGTTCAAAAGGTCCATCCCATTTGGATTCCCCAGTACCCTCACAAACCTGCAGCTGAAGCTGGTATCACGGATACCATTCATGGACTCTTGAAGACGGGAGTCCTTGAACCTTCACAGTCTCAGTGGAACACCCCAATTCTCCCTGTGGAGAAGGCGGGGACCGGTAAGTACCGAATGGCTCATGATTTGCGGGCCAGAAATAAAATTGTGGTGACTCCCACCCTACCGGTGCCAAATCCCTACACCGCTCTTTCATCGCTTCTCCCTACACAAAAATGGTGTTCTTGCATAGACTTGGCAAATGCATTCTTCTGCCTTCCTCTGGCAGAGAGTTGTAGAGACATGTTCTCCTTTACTTTCCAGGGGCGACAACTCCGGTACACACGGGTCCCGCAGGGATTCATTTTGTCACCGGGACGCTTCAATCAGGCCCTGAAAGAAGCCTTATCGGACTGCAAATTTCCACCTGACTGTACACTGATTCAGTACGTGGATGACATTCTTATAGCAGCCACAACAGCGGTAGATTGTCTCCAGGCCACATATGATGTGCTCTGGCGGTTACATGCCCGTGGCTTCAAGGCTAGCCGAGACAAACTACAGATAGCTCGTCCCACTGTCAAATTTTTGGGGCGCCTCATTAACCCTTTAACGCCGGGCAATCGCTGCTGAAGTACCCGTTTCTTGCCCTCAATAGCGGCGAACAGCTGATTGAGATGTGGCGTATCAGCTCGGAGTCGGCTGATCAAAGGAACGTTGATCAGCTGGCGTATTACCGTAACTCCGCAACCGTTTGTCCTATCGAAAAAATGTAAACGGTTCCTGAAAGCCCAGAAATTGCTCGTCACAGCCATATAGGGGTATTACGGTATTTGTTGCCGGAAGTCCGCGAACGGCGGCACTTTTGAAGTATGTCGTGTCACATGGGACACATTCGGTGTTAAAGGGTTATCAGACAGGGAGCCGGCATGTCTCCAAATCACAGACAAACCATTTTGCAACATCCAAAACCCGCCACAGTGAAACAAATGTTACCATTTTTGGGTCTTGCATCGTTCAGCAGAAGCTATGCACCAGATTTTGTGAACCTGACCAATCATCTCAGAGAAATGGTGAGAGAACAGGGCATGAGAAATCTCACAGCCCCATTACAGTGGACAGTTCCAGCAGAAGAGGCATGCAGAAAACTCAAACAATCTTTAGTGGGAGCAGCGGATCTGACTCGCCCAGATTACGCGCTTCCCTTTTTCTTGGATGTTTCTGTACAGGACAACGTGGTTAACGGTGTCCTGTATCAGAAACAAAGGGGGAGAAGGTGTATTCTAATGTATCTAAGCGTGATGCTGGACCCATTAGAAAGAAGGCACCCAGTCTGTACACAACACGCAGCAGGAATAGCAAAACTCATTCAAAAAAAACAGCACATATAGTGATGGGACACCAGCTGGTGTTCCTAACAACACACAGCGTAGTAGCATTTGTGAACTCACAGATTTTCACACTGGCTCCGCTGAGACAAGGAAGATTGAGTAAGATCTTGGAGACCCCGAACCTGGTGTTTACACACCAAGGGATTAATGTGGCTGACCAGATCTAAGGGGGAGAACCCCATTACTGCCAAGAGAAGGTCTTGGAAGACCTAAAAATCAGACCAGACTTAGTCAGCGAACCGATAGAGGGCGCTGAAAATTGATATACAGATGGATGCTGCTATAAAGACAAACAGGGAGACCTCCAAGCAGGGTATGCAGTAGTTAGGGAGACAGAGGCAGGTTACCAGGTTGTGAGAGCAGAGAAGTTAACAGAAAGACCATCAGCTCAGAGAGCAGAGCTTCTTGCAATGATCACAGCACTGCAACATGCAAAGGACAGAGAAGTGAACATCTACACTGACTCAGCCTATGTGGCAGGAGCCGTGCATGTGGAACTCAAGCAATGGGAAAGAGCAGGATATCGAACGGCCAGTATGACCCCTGTAAAACATGCAGAAGAAATGGTGATCTTGGCTCATGTCATTCAGAGACCAACCAGAGTGGCAGTCATAAAAAGTAAAGGACATGACAAAGAAGGGAGCAGAGTGGCAAAAGGAAACGAGGAGGCTGATCAGCGAGCCAAAGAAGCAGCAGGATACACCCCTCGACATCAAATGATGCTGAGCCACCCACAGGTAAGTGATTTACTCCCAAGAATTGATATGGATATGATTAAAGATTGTCAAAAGAGAGCATCACTTCAGGAGAAGACTGGAAACAACGAGGAGGCATCAAAACTGAAGGTGTGTGGAGAGGACCAGATGGTCGACCTATTCTTCCCCCAGAATTAACATTAGGTTTAATAGGCCGGGACATGTGGGAGCACAACAAATTATGAGAAATTTGAGCCACTGGTGGCACCCCTACCTGGCTGACATGGAAAAAAAATGGGTAAGAGACTGTGAAATTTGTGGTAAGTATAATCCAAAGCCAACGGTGAAACCCCACATGGGAGCGTTTCCATTGCAGGTAAGACCAGGGGAAGAGATTGTGATTGATTATACTGATATGACTGACAGAGTTCGAGGGTATCGCTACCTCCTGGTGATGGTCGAATCGATCACAGGATGGCCCGAAGCGTACCCCACAAAAAATGAAGACAGTAGATCAGTGATCAAATGTCTAAGAAATCATTATATACCACAACAGGGGTTTCTGAGAAGAGTGAGATCTGACAACAAAGGCATTTTAAAAACAGAGACCTACAGGCAGTGGAATTAGCCTTAGGCTTAAAGCACAAATTTGGTACAGTGTATCATTCAGAATCTCGGGGTAAAGGTGAGTGCATGAACTGGAATCTAAAAATCAAATTGGCTAAAATCTGTGCACAGACCAAAATTTATTGGGTTACAGCCCTCCCAGTGGCATTGTTGCAGGTAAGGAGCTCACTAAATAAAGTAACAGGGTTTACACCATTTGAACTATTGACAGGTAGACAGTTCCCAGGGCCCACAGCAGCTATCCCTGGGGAAGGGCAACATATAACCAATTTTCAGTATAAATCATATTTTGATGAACTCAAAGCTTTGTTGTCAGGTTTTGTCTCACAGGTGCACGACGGAGTGACGGGAGGCCAAAAGGGGGACCCACACACAGCAGGGTGGGTCCTTCTGAAGGTCATTAAGAGAAAGTGGTCAGAGCCCAGGTGGACAGGACCCCACCAGGTGGTCGAGAGAACGTCGCATGCGTGCGCCTATAAGGGAAAGGAGACACCTGGTACCACTGGAGCCAGTGGGCTCCAGCAGAAAAACCAGAAAAAAAGGTTCAGTAAATTCAGAGTGCATTGAAAGGGTCATCTGCTGGCGACCCCAACAAGGCTCTTTCAATCACGGGGCAGAATAATCCCCAGGGAGAGCCTCTGGCTGAGGTAGTCCACCCTCAGTCAGCAACGTGATCTCCTCCGACAGGAGGGATCTGAAGACAGAAGATAGAAGATCAACGTAAAGATAATTGCAAATAATACCAGAATAACAGACAATTTCACCACACATAACTCATTATCTTTGGCAAAAGGTGTGATAACTGGAAATTGATGACTATGCTTGGGGCACTTAGCATAGGAATTGTTTGACTTTTGCAGGATTTTGGTCACTTGTGGATGCTGTTGGGTGCCCTGCATCCAGTTCCTCTGTATTCGGTGTATTACCAGAACTATTAAAGGAGGGGTAAGGGTCCACCACAGGCATATCAGATGCCGTTGTTGAGAGTGGATTCAGAGGACTGGAGTGGGAGCTCCCAGAAGCAACTACAACTGATTGTGAGCTCTAGAAGAGCTCAAAAGGGGGAATTGAGGGAATTAATTATTGCAGATTTAAGGAATGTAAGGCTTATTGGGGAGCACACTGTGTTTATCTTAAGAAGTTGGAGAGGTGCAGCAAGGAGTAGAGTGGGGGTCGCATAACTGAGCGAGCAGAGCTGGCCTGAGAGGTAAACATATATCCTTATATGGGTTTTATGGCCCCGAACCATAAAGAACGGGGGCGCGCACAGACAGTCAGATTGCAGGGCGCTTAGGGGGAGACAACAGCATGAATGTGGTAAGGGATATTATTTTGCAATCTCCAAGCATGCTTGTTTTAAAATCTGCATTATTTTTGGCCCTTATGTATTATGTGTGGTGATTAATAAATTGTTAAAAATGAAACGGAAAGTCCGATCTCTGCTCTTTCATCATGAACCCGGGAGGGGGAAAGACGGTGTAAGATTAATTCCCCAACATCAGTGTTGGTCATTCTCCCTGCAAAACAAATTCTTCATATCTATGTAAACTGAAGTTTGGCTGGGGTGAGGCAGTTCCACCAGAAATGGCACAAAGTTTGAAAAAATGGGTTGAGGATTTAGGTCTTCTTGAGACCTTTAGTGGCAGAAGATGCATCACACCCAAAGGATTTGGGGAGATAAAAGTAGCGCAGCTACATCACTTTTGTGATGCCAGTGAGGCTGGGTTTGGTGCTGTGTCCTACCTTAGGCTATCTAATAGCAAACAGAAAGTATGTATCGCCTTTGTCATTGGTAAAGCAAGGGTTGTGCCATTAAAACAAGTCACTATACCACAGCTTGAACTTGCTGCTGCAGTTTTAGCAGTGCGCTTGGACAAAATGTTATCAGTTCAACTTAGACTCAATCTGAGCGAATCAGTCTTCTGGTCTGACAACACGATGGTCCTGCAATACACTGCAAACACACCCACACAGTTTAAAACCTATGTGGGTAACAGAGTTACCATCATGCTCTTACTAAAGTCACTCAGTGGAGGTACGTCAGCTCAAAGCTAAATCCAGCTGATGTAGCCTCTCGAGGCATGAAGATTGGCCCTTTTTTCAAATATTCCATTTGGATCAGCGGTCCACAGTTTCTAACCAAACCTAAGAGCCAATTGCCAGCAGTGATGAAAGAAATGCTTGTCTATTTGGAAGCTGATTCAGAGGACCTGCTAACTGGAAGCGGCCCACCTGCGGGCCGTTTGTAGTGCTTCCGAATTTGAACCCTCTTAGCGTCACAGTAACGCTGCAGTCTGCCCCTACGATGCTTTTATTTGACAGACTAGACCCTCAGAATTGGATTGACACCTCATTTGGTCAATCATGTTACGAAATGGGTTTTCCAGAGCCAGTAATGACCAGACAGTGTCATCTGACTTCTCTGGACATGCCCCAAATGTTCTCCAGTCATTCTGATTGGGCAACTCTGACCCAAAATCTAAAACCACAGATGTATAGACCCTTTTACAGCCTACGTCATCAAAGGATGACGTAGGCAACGGAAGTGAACTGCTACTCCATTTAAATTAATAAAAACAAGGAAACTGCTCAGCGTTTAAACGTGATTTAAAAGCGATATCAGCATCAAAATGTCGGGCTGTTGCACGTTTGGCTGTCAGAATTTCTACTCTACCAAAAGCGGACTGAAGTTGTACTGAATCCCATGGAATCACAGCTGTTTGAGAGAAAACTGAGGTGTCTGTGGTTGCAAGCCATCAAATGTATTGATAAAAATTGGACTGAGGACACGATCAGGACTGAGGATACGATCAGAAAAGCTCACGCTTGAAGCGCCCATTTTATATCAGGTGAAGTTATTATCTACTCTGGTTATACTGGGATGTCAGGTGTCTAAAGTAAACAGCATTAGCTGGTAGGCTAATTGGCTTTTAAACTGTAGTGTGGCTATTTACAGGTGAGGCATCGCCGGACTCAGAGAGTCCTGATTTTTAAATTAATATTTAATCACATAATAGATTACAATATGCAGTGCCAGTCAAAAGTCTGAGCAGACTCACATATTAATGGTTGAGGGTGTCTCACAGTGTGACTGGCACAGTATATATATTTTTTCATTGTAAATCAATAATATCTGCAGCCGGAAAACTCTTAACAAGCTAGAAAAGCAATTTGATAAAGTACTCACGCTGCCATGCAGGTACAATCCACTGTGAGGACATAGTTTTCTGACTTGTTTACAATGACCCGAGCCTCATACAAAGCAGTCCTGTTTCCTTGTCTTTGACTTGGAAGAACTTCTGCCTTCAAGACACAAAACTCAGAGTCTGTGTCATGATATTTGGCATGGCCGCAAACAACATAATTTTAAGCATCCAGTGACTTGTATGCACTGCAGCTTCTCTCCAGTGTATACGCTGGGTTTCTCCACCAAATACACGTATCTATCCGCCCGCGGATATTGGGTCACTTGCTACTGTACCACAGGAATTGGGGAGTCGGTTTCTGGTGGTCAAAATTAATTTTTACAGGTAGTTTTGATGATCTTTCGTTGATAATCCCTTCTCATACATTGAAACGCTATTGAACTCTGCCGTATTTCCGTTGCCAAAATGCGTGCACATCGCTACCTACGTCATCATTGTTTACAAACAGTAAAAGGGTCTATAGCCAATAAAATTCCTGACATGTGGGTATATGGTATCTTGGGGTGTGTTTTTACATGAATCCACAAAGTTGCTGCACAACGAGTGCGTATTACGTGCACGAAGCTGAGCCAGATAAGACTGTGCGCCATCGTGATCTTGACAGTGTTTTCAGTACTTTTTCTCACTAACGGATTGTATAAATATCTCAAAACAAGGTATTTTTCTTCAACGAAGTGACAAAGTGACTCACGAGAGTGGATTATTAATTATTAGAGAACTTCTGAGGGTAGAGAAAAAAAGACATGCTGTGGAAGAGAGCCAGAGATTAATAACAATTAATGATTAAATGCAGAGTGGATTATCAACAAAGTAAATAAGGTGAATGTAATGAAACAGTGCATTATGGGAACCCCCCAGCAGCCTAGGCCTATAGCAGCATAATTAAGGGGTGGTTCAGGGTCACCTGATCCCGCCCTAACTATAAGCTTGATCAAAAAGGAAAGTTTTAAGCCTAATCTTAAAAATAGAGAGGGTGTCTGTCTCCTGAATCCAAGCTGGGAGCTGGTTCCACAGAAGAGGGGCCTGAAATCTGAAGGCTCTGCCTCCCATTCTACTTTTAAGTATCCTAGGAACCACAAGTAAGCCAGCAGTCTGAGAGTGAAGTGCTCTATTGGGGTGATATGGGATTCTAAGGTCTTTGAGATAAGATGGGGCCTGATTATTCAAGACCTGGTATGTGAGGGGAAGGATTTTAAATTCTATTCTAGATTTAACAGGGAGCCAATGAAGAGAAGCCAATATGGGAGAAATCTGCTCTCTCTTTCTAGTCCCTGTCAGTACTCTAGCTGCAGCATTTTGGATCAACTGAAGGCTTTTCAGGGAGCTTTTAGGACAGCCTGATAATAATGAATTACAATAGTCCACCCTAGAAGTAATAAACGCATAAATTAGCTTTTCAGCATCAGTCTGAGAAAGGATGTTTCTAATTTTAGAAATATTGCACAAATGCAAAAAAGCGGTCCTACATATTTGTTTAATATGTGCATTGAAGGACATATCCTGGTCAAAAATGACTCCAAGATTTCTCACAGTGTTACTGGAGACCAAAGTAATGCCATCCAGAGTAAGTATCTGGTTTGACACCATGTTTCTATGATTTGTGGGGCCTATTACAAGAATTTCAGTTTCATCTGAATTTAGAAGCAGGAAATTAGAGGTCATCCAGGCCTTTATGTCTTTAAGACATTCCTGCAGTTTAACTAATTGATGTGTGTCATCTGACTTCAATGATACATAAAGCTGAGTATCATCTGCATAACAATGAAAATTGATGCAATGCTTTCTAATAATACTGCCTAAGGGAAGCATGTATAATGTAAATAGAATTGGTCCTAGCACAGAACCCCGTGGAACTCCATAATTAACCTTAGTGTCTGAAGAAGACTCCCCACTTACATGAGCAAATTGAAGACTATTAGATAAATATGATTCAAACCACTGCAGTGCAGTACCTTTAATACCTATAGTATGCTCTAATCCAGGGGTGGGCAACTCCAGGCCTCGAGGGCCGGTGTCCTGCAGGTTTTAGATGTGTCCCTGATCCAACACATGTGAATCAAATGGCTGAATTACCTCCTCAGTATGCAGTCAAGTTCTCCAGAGTCCTGCTAATGACTTCTATATGTGATTCAGGTGTGTTGAAGCAGAGACACATCTAAAACCTGCAGGACACCGGCCCTCGAGGTTTGGAGTTGCCCACCCCTGCTCTAATCTCTGTAATAAAATGTTATGGTCAACAGTATCAAAGGCTACGTTCACACTGCAGCCTGAAGTGACCCAAATCCGATTTTTTCGCCCTCATGCGACCTGTATCCGATCTTTTCATGCCAGTCTGAACAACACAGATCCGATCTTTTCAAATGCGACCTGAGTGTGTACGGCCAGGTCGCATTTATCCGACCTGCACGTCATTGATACTCGACAAACGTCACTATTCTGCGTCCCGTTACGCGGACGCAGGAAGGAAAACCTGTGACTTCCACAAACATTGAGCGCGCTCGCTACATGTGACGTTTTCGCGTCCTCTACTGCGCATGCGGGACACTTTCAGGTTTGTCTGCTGTTCACACACAGATCACATCCAAGTCGCATATATTTGGAAATGTGAATGACCACGCAAAAAAAATTGGATTTCACAAAAAATCGGAATTGGGTCACTTCAGGCTGCAGTGTGAACGTAGCCAAAAGCTGCACTGAGGTCCAACAGGACAAGAACAGAGATGAGTCCACTGTCAGAGGCTGTAAGAAGATCATTTGAAACCTTCACTAATGCTGTTTCTGTACTGTGATGAATTCTGAAACCTGACTGAAACTCTTCAAATAAACCGTTCCTCTGCAGATGATCAGTTAGCTGTTTTACAACTACCCTTTCAAGAATCTTTGAGAGAAAAGGAAGGATGGAGATTGGCCTATAATAATTTAAGACAGCTGGGTCAGTGATGGCTTTTTAAGTAGAGGTTTAATTACAGTCACCTTGAAGGTCTGTGGTACGTAGCCAACTAATAAAGACTGAAGCATCAATAATTGGAAAGACTTCTTTGAACAGTCTAGTACGAATGGGATCTAACATACATGTTAAAGCAGCCGAACATGAAGATAAATCTTTGAGCTGGTAATGAATAATTTTTTCTCTAATGTCTAAAATTTTATTTGTAAAGAAATATATGAAGTCACTACTAGTTAAAGTGAAAGGAACACTCGGCTCTACAGAGCTCTGACTCTTTGTCAGCCTGGCTACAGTGCTGAAAAGAAACCTGGGGTTGTTCGTATTTTCTTCAATTAATGATGAGTAGTAAGATGTCCTAGCTTTACGGAGGGCTTTTTTATAGAGCAACAAACTCTTTTTCCAGGATAAATGAGCATCTTCTAATTTAGTGAGATGCCATTCCCTCTCCAGCTTACGGATTATCTGCTTTAAGCTGTACGTTTGCGAATTATACCACGGAGTCAGGCACTTCTGATTTAGGGCTTTCCTTTTCAGATTATCTTCTGTCTTTCCTTTCACAGTATCCAAAGTCGTACGCAGTAAGGATGTAAAATTATTGACGAGATAATCGACCTCACTGGGAGCAGAGTTTAGGTAGCTGCTCTGTACTGTGTTGGCACATGGAACTGAAGAGCACAATAACGAAGGAATTAGATCCTTAAACTTAGTTACAGCACTTTCCGAAAGACTTCTACTGTAATAAAACTTATTCCCCACTGCTGTGTAATCCATTAAAGTAAATGTTACTAAGAAATGATCAGACAGGAGGGGGCTTTCAGGGAATACTGTTAAGTCTTCAGTTTCTATGCCATATGGACAAGATCCAGAGTATGATTAAAGTGGTGGATGGGCTCCTTTACATTTTGAGAGAAGCCAACTGAATGTAATAATAGATTAAAAAGTCTGAGAAATCAGACAGAAACTCTGAGTAAGAACCAGGTGGATGATAGATAATAAACATAGATAATAAAAATAAAACGGGTTTTTGATTTTTTTTCCCAACTAGGGTGGACAAGACTAAGAGGCAGTAGTTTTAAAACTTTGTCTGGGTCTTTGATTAATTAATAAGCTGGAATGTAAGATTGCTGCTAGTCCTCCTCCTCGACCTGTGCTTCGAGCATTCTGACAGTTACTGTGACTCGGGGGTGTTGATTCATTTAAACTAACATATTCATCCTGCTGTAACCAGGTTTCTGTAAGGCAGAATAAATCAATACGTTGATCAATTATTAAATCATTTACTAACAGGAACTTGGAAGAGAGAGACCTAATGTTTAATAATCCACATTTAACTGTTTTATTCTTTGGTGGAGTTGAGGAAGCTGTATTATTTATTGTTTTTGAATTTTTATGCTTAAATAGTTTTTTGCTGATTTTAGCTTTGGTTTTTGGTGGTCTGGAAGCAGGCACCGACTCTATGGGGATGGGGTTTTGGGGGGATGGCAGGAGGAGAGAAGCTGCAGAGAGGCGTGTAAGACTGCAACTCTGCTTCCTGGTCTCAACCCTGGGTAGTCAGGTTTTAGGAGAGTTAATAAATTTGGCCAGATTTCTAGAAATGAGAGCTGCTCCATCCAAAGTGGGATCGATGCCATCTCTCCTAACAAGACCAGGTTTTCCCCAGAAACTTTGCCAATTATCTATGAAGCCCACGTCGTTTTTTGGATACCACTCAGACAGCCAGCGATTCAAGGAGAACATGCGGCTAAACATGTCGCTCCAGGTCTGATTGGGGAGGGGCCCAGAGAAAACTACAGAGTCCGACATTGTTTTTGCAAAGTTACACACTGAGTCAATATTCATTTTAGTGACCTCCGATTGGCGAAACTGGGTGTTGACGTGAATAACGATCTTACCAAATATACGATTAGCCTTAGCCAACAGTTTCAAATTTCCATTAATGTCGCCTGCTCTGGCCCCTGGAAGACATTTGACTATGGTCGCTGGTGTCTCTAGCTTCATGTTTCTCAAAACAGTCACCAATAACCAGAGTTTGTTCCTCGGCAGGTGTGTCGCCGAGTGGAGAAAAATTATTAGAGACGTGAACAGGTTGGTGGTGTACCCGGTAGTGATGGGTCGGTCGTGAACGATCCGACTCCAAGATCCCGTCATTGAAGTGAACGACGGGAACCGACTTCTGGTAGTGAGCCGTTTCTTTTTTCTTTTCATTCGTTTCCTTTTTTGGAAGCCGCACATGATTGGTTAAGATGAATGGTAGCATATGATTGTCTACACTGAGCGGGTGTTACATAGAGGCTACACGCGGAACAGTGACGAAAACGGTGGAAAACGTAGTAAAGACTGGATACATTTTAACCTTATACCTCCAAACATGTCGAAGGAGACACAGCGGACTTCAAAAGTGATGGCGTTTGTGAATTTCTGGCAACAAATAGTGTAATACCACTACATGACTGTGAAGTGCAATTTCCGAGCTTTCAGGAGCTGTTTGAATTTTTTCGATAGCACGAATGGTCACGGAGTTACGGTGAAAAGCCATCTGATCAAGTTCCTTTGACCAGCTGACTCTGTGGTGAGATGCTATGTCTTAATCAGATGTTCCCTGCTAGTAAGGTCAGGAAAACCGCAATTCAGCAGCAATCGCCTGGCGTTAAAGGATTAATCTGATAGAGTGTAGACTGCAAATTTAAAATTTAATATCGAGCAGGCTCCACAAACAACCTGCACAGGCATATATGAATTGTTCATCCCTCAGTGCAATTAGAAGAACAAAACAGGGCAGGTCATCAGGCAGGAGAAACAGGATCAGCTCCCCAAAAGACCTTGTTTTTTCTGATTTCCAATCTTTTGTTTTATAATTTGTATTTGGAGCACTCTATTAGATGTCGAGTATATAAAGAAACATTTGATATAGGCCTATTGTATGTTTTTACATTAGTAACTAATTTTACAATTTTTTTTGTACACTTTTTATAAATTAAAATCTAAGTAGCCAATTTGGAGCCGAAAGAGCCGGCTTTTCTTTGGAGCCGAGCCTAAAGAGCTGGCTCTCTGAAAAGAGCTGGAATTCCCATCACTAGTACCCGGGACTTCTGCTTCCTCCTCACAATCACCCAGCCGCCCTGTTTTTCCTACTGCACGGGATCTGCGGGGGGGTGGATTTTCCAGGGTGTGGAGCCGAGTCTCCAATTCAGAAAGCCTGGCCTCCAGAGCTACAAACAGACTACATTTATTAGAACAGTTACTGCTAAAGGAGGCCGAGGAGTAACTAAACATGTGACACTCAGAGCAGGAAAGTGCAGGAGGGACAGGAGAAGAAGCCATGCTGCTAGTGAGTCAGCTAAGAGCTAAGCTACTAGCTGCGCTAAGCTAGTGAATTTCTAAAAACAAATAAAGTGAATAATGTGGATACAGGTGATTCAGCAAAGAGTGTGCTCTAGATAAAGGAGGTGAAGATTACACTGAAATATGTTGTTATCCAGATAAATCAAGCTATACAGAAACAGCTAACAGACAGCGAAACAGTGAGAGCCAACACTAAGTGACAGCGCCACCAAGCCTGAGGTGGAAGTCTTGTTTGCCAAATGTCTGCTGTGTCGATGGGAGGGTGTTAAATAATTTTTTAACCACTTCTAGCACTTGTAAGGTCAGATTAAGTTAAAAGCGCCTGTCGCCACCAACGGCCTTGTGTTTGGAATAATTTGGGGTTTGAAATTTAGAAGGCTGTGACACCGACATTTGGGATAAAATAAATAAAAACAGACAACCTAGATAAACTGCATGAAGATCAATAAAATAAATTCATCATGACAAAACAACTCAGTAAGTTTAAACAGCTGCCAGAGAAAGAACATATCTAAAAAGAAAACTACTGTAAAATCTGGTCAAATATTCAATGAAGTAACTTACACATTTTGCCCTGTTGTCTTCACTGCAGTGATGGAGTTGTGTTGTTCACTGACTCCAGCTGTTTGTTTTATCAGTGAGGTTCTCCAGGACAAGCAGCTTTAATATCCACCTAAAATCAATACCTTGACATCAGACGCTAAAAAACAAAAACAACACACTGGTAAAACTGGTTGAGCCTGTTTTTTTGCCAATGTGATATTTTTTTTTTTTTTAGCCTAGGGAAGGAGATGTGTTTTTATGTATATTTTCTGTTTTTGCAAATATTTCTTTGTTTTATCCGAAGCTTTTTAGTCATAATTAAATAGTTCTGTTTAGCTTTTGATATTATTTTATTTAATTAATGTGGAAAAAAGTGACTATTTGAACAAAACATAAAAAAAAGAGAATTAACATATGATGTACAAGTGTGGAGATAATGTGACACAGACAAGAAAATTAAAGAAGAGAAAAAAGGGGAAACCAAAGAATGTAAAAGAAAGGCCACTGATGATACATGTGTTAACATTTAATTTGTATATGCATGTTTCCTGGTTGTTGTGTAAGTGGAGGAAAATGGATCAATATTTGTTTCCTGGTTGTATGCGTACCTGCATACATTTGTGAGCAGGGGGAATGCTACATGTTCCCAGTAAGCAAATCAAAGTAGAAGACGCTACAGGGCCCAGAGCATACCCAGCACTCCACCCTCATTGGAAGACCCCATTCCAAACAAGATCCCAACTGCACCTCTTACCCTGTTCTTATCATTTTTCTCTTTCTTGACTCGTATTGCTGTGCAGCAATGTTGACATTAGGAGAAACAAGTAAAGTGGTGAAAGAAACAAAGTGTGAAGGAATGTGTGCAATGTTTCTAATTTAAACAAATACTCATATTTTTAAACTGAATAGGGATTCAAAGTTATACTTAATTGATTTGCAGTATGTGACATATAAGGTTTCAGGTGTGCTGATGTCCAGTAGAAGAAAACATTGTGTGGGAGTTGATCTTCATTGATAGTCTCATGTAGTCTGTCTCTCTGTGGCTTTTTGGAACAGGTGAAGGCTTTTCAAGGAGACAACACAAATAGATGAGAAACTCCACAAAAAACCAAATGCAAAACAAAAACTAATGACACTTTCCTGTTCATTCAGTATACTATTATATACACTTTTACACACAATGGAATTATGTTTACTAGACCTCATCTCAATGCACCTGCATCTCCATGTAGTTTCACCCTAAGGTCAAGCAACAGAGGGAGTGCTGGTAAAAATATGGAGGGTGCAGTTGCAGGCAAAACAGTGCAGGGTATAACAGCAAATGCAGAATGGTTACATTTCTTGTTTTGCTTGTTACTTTGCATAGACACAACCACACAATCTGCATTTTCAAATCTAAATTCTGATATACAGTCATGTGAAAATGGAAGTTTGACAGAGTGGTCAGGGAAAATAATTCTATATTTTTTGACACTGTCACCTGGAGGAATTCAACCCCCATGAATTCTAAGAGAGAGAGAGACATAGTTTCTAATAATAATATTAATAATAATAATAATAATAATAATAATAATAATAATAATAACACATTTTATTTGTAAGTGCCTTTCATGACACCAAAGGACACTTTATAGTGGTTAGAACAAAACAAATCACATACAAACAAAGCACAAACAGACACTAAAACGACCAAAGGAACTAGAGCGAGTATGCAATCTTGAACAGGTAGGTTTTGAGTTGTGATTTGAAAACATAAATATAAAAATAATAATAATTATTTCAATATTAAAAGAATAAATGAGAAAAAAACGCTTAATGCTGCCCTTAGAATAAATAGCAATCAAACACAAAAATTGTCAAGACACCGTTGTCTGGCAGGCCAAAATTGGACCCCAATGCAGGACTCGATAAGCAGGACGGAACTCAAAACAACTTTTATTGTTGGAGTTTTCTAAAAAGAAACAAACACAACAAAATGGCTGGGCAGGGCATCAGCCAGAAATAGCAAAAGCTCTGTGCAAGTAATCTGCACAGCTAGAGGGAACTAGGGGAAAAATTATTTAAATCATGTAAAGTGGGAGAAACCCCCCATATATCCAGAAAACTCAACAATCCTGGGTTCATGACTCAAAATGGACTATGATTCAATTTACCAGTAGTGCAGGGATTGTAGAAGGAGAGGATAAGAACACACACACTCACACACACTGAACACCACATTTAGCACCTAAAGATTTACAAGAAGATTTATACCTTGCACTGTTATACCTGCATCTAATCTCAATCTCATTGTACATTCTGTATGATAACACTAAAGTCATTCTATTCTATTTTATTTTTCACAAGCACCCCCTCTAATGTCCCGCTGGCTGTGAACTCTTAGTCCTACCCAACAGCAGGGAAGAGAGAAACACAATTAGTAAAATCACCATTAGCTAGATTCAGCTTGGCCTAAGAATCCAGGTGCTTAACAGTAACAGCTACACATTCCAGATAAAATTGTTACAAGTTTATTCAAGGAAAAATAAAGAAACAAATAACCTTCACAGCTCTGCAGTGAGGAGAGGGAGGTACAGCTGTGGTCTTATTTATGCATCCACTCGTCATGGGCGTGAATGTCCTAGTAGTTTGGGGGCTTTTAACTGTTTATCATTCTGTTCTTTTTCTAGGGTGAAATCATTTTACAGCATCTTTAATTACTTTTTTCGCATCCATCCATCTTGGGAGATGATAGCGTGCCATGTTCAGTTATCAGTCTTGTTGCGAGCTATTTCAAGTTCTTGTGTGGCAGTCCTTTAGACAGTTGATGCAGGTGCATTTTGGCAGTATGTTAAGGGCATGGTCTTGTTGCCGCTGTTTCTGTCTTCTCCTCCTGTCCTCCAGCTGCTGGTTGTACATTCCTCTTGTGTCTTGATTCCCGAACAGACTGCATGGTGCAACCTTCTCCTGACTTGTTCCCATCTGTCAGATGACTCGCATTTGGTTGTCAACAGTGATGGTATAGTTACCTTGAAAAAGTAATCACATATAGGACCTTTGGGGCAGGCATGTTACACAGAGGTTGATGAGGGGCGGCCGCTGAGGTGGCCCCATTCAGATCCTCATTTCTGTCTGTCCCCAAATTTTATTTGCATTTTAGACATGGAGGGTTTTTGGGGGGGCAGTGTGGGCGAGCACTGACGTCCAGCAGTTGGTGCTTGTGGCACAACTGCCCCCTCAATTTTAACTGCACCCTATACAACTCATTCATTCACAACATAAACACATACACTTATAAGTTGGGCGGGGGGGGGGTGGGCCATCTCACACCCCGATTTCTTATGCCTCGCCCGGGGTCGGGGTCGGGTGGTTCCTTGGGGACCGGGCTGGTGGCATCTTGGGGTCAGTGTTGGCCCTGGGGTGGTTTCCGCTCCCATCTTCAGAGAGTGGGTAGCTATGGATGAATGTGTGTCTTTGTATTTGTCACAGTCTTCGTGAGTATGGGTGGGCGAGTGAATATGGTGTATCTATGTTTATATGTGTGTGGGAGAGTGTGTTTGTGTATAAATGTGTACATGGGTGTGCTTGCCGGTGTGCGTGTGGTTGTATGTTTGGCTGGACCTGGGTCTGGGCCGGTGGCTTGCCTCCTGACCGCTCCTTGCTGGTTGCCTCTCCCCCCCTGCCCCCCTGGGGTGTGGGTACCTCCTGGTTCCTGGGTGGGGCCGGATGTTCTGATGTGGGTGGTGACCTGCTCCCCTGAGGGCTGCGGCGCGGGGCTGCGTTGGCTTCTTCGGCGTGGGGGGGGGCCCTGTGGGGGCTCGGGCGGCCCTTGGGTGCCGGGGGCCCTGGGGCCCTGCTGCCGGCCGTGCGGGGGGCTGGCCGCTGGGGGGGGGCTGGCTTCTCGTTGCCTCGAATGCTCTGGTGCCCTTGCTCCTTGGCTGCTGGGACTCCATCTGAGACCTCCGTCCTCCGTCTGCTGGGAGGGGTGTACGGTTGTCTTTGGAATGAGTGGCCGCGGGTCTTCGTAGGTCTTGATGGGCTGCTGGTGGCCTGGGCTTCCTGGGATTCTCTTTGCCTGCCTCTGGGTTCTGATGGGCGGGGCTGCGGCTTTCTGCCTTCATTGGTAAGTACATTTCATGACACAAACACATATACCCACATAATGACACAAAATGGTTGGTTTGTATAACTATTCTTCTTTTATTTTTATTTATTTATTCATTTTTTTTCCCCACACAATCTTTAATTTTGCAGATATTGTCAATATCTTAAGTTTAACAAGTGGCTAACTATTTGGTTTACTTACTTGCACTCTTTCCTGTTTCTTTTTTCTATTTTCTCTCCTTTTTTTCCCCTTTCTTCTTCTTCCTCTTTCCCTTTCTCTTTTCTTTCTCTTCTCTTTTCTATTTCTTAAGCCTGTCATTTCTGGCACAATTTGATAAATAGCATGTTAAAAATAATTCAAATAAAATAAAGGATTACACAGTAACAAGAGGAGCCTATAGAGAACCTATAGAGCTCATCTTGAAATAGCAAATATGTTTGGCACAACAATGCATTCAGATCACAGTTCTGTTTGCAAGATCTGCCAGACATGACAGGCAAAAAAAAAAAAAAAAAAAAGAAAAAAAAGAAAAAGTAATCAGATTACTGATTACTCCTTTTAAAAGTAACTTAGTTACTTTACTGATTACTTAATTTTAGGAGTAACTAAGTTAGATTACAAGTTGCTTTATTAGTTACATGCTGCCGGTGTTGTGCCAAAAAGTGATGCTCTGCCATAAAGTGATCCTGATGTTTCTGTGTGCTTTTATGTGTAATGTCGTTGCTTAGAGTCAGCCGTGTTTAAGGGCAGCATTTCCTCTATTACATACTGTCCAACCAACTTCTTCAGCCCTCCCCCACTTACTGGTTTTGCACCTAAGTCCAGCTTTTGTTGTTTGGGTGCTGGAGGGCCTCCTGCATTAGCCACAGATCTGCTTCGCACCACCTGGTGGGACTCGCTCTGTAAGTATGTATGTTACAAATAAAAAATCAAAGTTCCCAAATGGCTCAAAAATTCACAGCACCGGATAGAACCTATAAATTCAAACAAAATGACACCATCCTTGTTAAAATTGGTTTACAAATAAAGAAGTTATGACATTTTAAGTAAAAATGTAAAACAAAAACGAGGCAGAAGAGGAGGAATTCCTCTACGTAATACCAAAAATTCAAAGGAAATAACTCCTCGCAAGCCAGTCAAAAATCCTAATTGCTGAGAGACCCCTGTACTGTAGGTGAGTGTGTGCAGGCGGGTTGGAAAAATCAACTAAGCGCATCATCGGGAATTGTAACATACTGTAAGTTTGACTGTGCCGTGCTGCGACTCCAAATGTTTCTTCAAATCTGACGTAGAGTTTTTGAAGCTAGATAGCACTTTGTCGCCAGCACAGAGTGCACAACAAACCTTGATATTGTCATCTTTAGCTGACACAAACTCAAAATAGTGCCTGTATTTCCAGCTAGAAAGCGCGCATATCTTTCCTCCCTCCATTGTTTACATTTGTGTCATGCTTCAAAGGGACTGAATTGTCGCATCAGTCAGACATCACTCCCTGAGACGCAAGAAGAAAGCAAAAATATATCTTTTTACTGAGGAAAATGACAAAAATAGTAACACACAGTGACTTGGATCAGTAACTTTAATCTGATTACTGGACTGCAAACAGTAACGCATTAGATTACTTGTTACCGAAAAAAAGTAGTCAGATTAGAGTAACGGGTTACTAATTAGCACGTTACTGACATCACTGGTTGTCAATGGTGATGGATGGGGGAGATGGAACATCTTGGCCCATGATTTGGTCTTCTTGATACTTACTGTCAGATCAAATCTTTTCCAAGCAATGGAGAACAGGCCAATGAGCTGTTGCACTTCCACTTTGGAATGAGCAACTAGGGTTGTGTTAGCAAAAAGCAGTTGATGAGACGTCTACAGACCTTTGGTATTGTGCATGTATTGTGGAACTTTGCCCTCTCTCCAGCCAGGAAGAAGGGCCTTATGGACTAGTTCTACCGTGACTGATTTGATGATTTCATGCCATTGTCTCTTGGTGCCTTTCCACTTTTCAGGGCGTCAGTGGCTTTGTTTTTCCATTGTGGGCTTTGTGTCCAGTTTTTCTAGAACAGGCAGGTTGATGCCATCAAGTGCAGTTTGGCTGACAGAGTTTTCTCTGGAGTAAAGGTCCAAATAACGTTTGACCCAACATCCCATGTGCTTGTTCCTGTCGGTGATGGTTTTGCCAGTCTGATTCCTTCATACATGGCCCTGATGTTTCCAGTGTCTCAAGCTTGTTGAATGCTGCTTGATAGCTGGCACCAGTTATCATTTGTGCAGTGACGAGCTGTTTGCTATACTTTCTTTCATGCAGCTCTTAGAGCCAAGAGGTTTCCTTGGCAGGGATCTTGCTTGTACTTGAGGTGAGCCATCTTGGTGCTGATGGGTGGATCTAGTTGCAATATGTTAGCCTCAATCCAGTCTGCATTTCTGTGTTCGTTCTTTCCATATATCGTATAGCAGCATCATACTGTAGTTAGTGTTATGAAGGCACGTCCACCTGATTATGGCATTGTCTGCATCAATGTTAGGCAGTGTTAAGCTGTAGCTGTTGTTTCTTTCAGCAATAGTAGCAAGCAGCAAACCTGAACTAAGTAAAGGAAGTTCATTCAGCATGTTTTATACATCAGCACACAAGAAGAAGGAAACGTGTGATTTTAATGATTATGAGTTTTTTTTTCAACACCAGAGCTTTATGTTCAGCAGCACTAATGCTGAATACTTTTTTGGTGTTAATTATATCACTATTAGGACTTGTCTGTATTGATTCAGATTTTTCTAATAACTTGAACAGAAGTTATATAAAGTTATATAAAGAATGTCCCAGCTTGCTCTGGAATTTGAGTCTTCCCTGAGGAATGCCCCAAATCCGTCAAACAGGAGTCAATGTGTCACTGAATGTTTAGGTTTCACTTTATGTGGCTCATCACAGCGAAATGTACCCTGCGTGATTTTGAATCAGCTGCTTCTTGTGATGGCGACACGATTCTAAAGCGTGATGAAACTCTGGTGGAGCTCTGATGATCTGAGTGTTTATTTTCTTTGTGGATCACGTCAGCTGTGTCCTATTGCAACACCAACACTAAAATATGCACCAGACATCACAACAGACACATATCTAAAAATAAACTCCTCAGAACTTTACTCAGAGCAGCCAAAACACAAATAAAAGCACTCTGTTACCAGGTAAAATCCTGCACTGGGGAAAAGTTGATCAGCGGTGGAAGAAACACTCAGATATTTTAGGAAGTACAAGTTAAACTGCAAAAATATTTCATTACAGGTAAAAGTCCTGTAATCAAAATCAGCATGAAAGAGAAGCTTCACAATGAACTCCATAACAAACAAATGGATCACAAAGATCCACCAGTTCATTTTAAATCTCATAAGATCCTGAATCTACCGTGGGTCCAGGTCCAGCTTTGTCTGTCAATGCAATGAGTACATTCATATCCAATAAAGATATTAATCAGCTGATTCTAGACTGTGATGACGAGAGATCCTCACTGGGCATTTATGCTGTTTATGTCAGATCACAGGTGCTGTGTACAGATTTCTATCTGTGATTCATGAGTATGGCCAATGGCAGGAAAAGGATCACAACTCAACTGGTTTCTTATTCAGTCTATTTACAGTCAGTGTGCCTGCTGCTGACTAGGTCTGACTTTGCTCTTGCTGTGAGAACATCAACTGATCACAGATCACTTTAAATCATCAGCTGCTTGGTGTCAGAGGATAGTGTATCTGGTTCTTTTTGAGGGCTTTAACTTCAGGGTTCAGGGTTAAAGTCCATCATGACCGTTCATTTAGAGATTTTTCTTGTAACCGTCACAGTTCCTAACTGTTACCTTCTCTGTGTTGCTGCTGGTGTGATCTACACGTTTTTTATTTATTTTAATCATGCTGACTTGAGTCCAGAGGAGTGTGCACCGCTAACACTCTAATCTGAGGAAACTGTGACATCAGCAGGTGATGTTGGCCAGGACTGATTAACACTCTTTTTAGTTCCTGATGTGACTTCAGTATCATGTATACGATGCTGCAGCTTTAGTCTCATATGTGTGAGTTTCATTGAGATGTACTGCTGTGGCTGTGACTCATGTCAGCTAACAGCTCACAGTCTAACTTTAATATGAATCCTGCTGCTTCAGATTCATGTGACTGCAGTGGAAACACCACTGTGCTGTGAGCATCACAAATTCAAAGTGTGGACTGCAGGAAGTCAAGACTGTTCTGAACAGATCAGTTTGCTGATGTTGTGATCTCTCACTGCCACCACTAGATGTCACCAAAGTCTCATTTTCCTTTATTGTTTTTTGCCCTCACCCTCCAGCTGGATGCTAGATGTCTTCATCCCTCCCTGAAAAGATAGTTTAACAGGTTTGATCCTGGCCTTCCTCTCACTCTTCTTGTTATTCTAGTGACGCTACACTCAGTCATATGAGGTGTGGTTAATGAAGCATCTAGTTATGTAAACTTTCAGCCACACCTCATAGTTCAGTCTCTCGTGTGTTAACAGTCGCTCAGAAATAGAATTCTTTAGTTGTTTGTGCAGTGAAGTCCACAAACAACGGTGCTGACATTTAATCATCTGTGTAGGTGATGATGTGGATTTCTATAACGTGATCATGTCAACAATCCTAAAATATCCACCGAATGTACAATATGTTCTAAAAAAGTCCTCAGATCTTCAACTGAAGCAGCCACAACACAAGTAAAAACGCTCTGGTACCTGGTGCAGTCCTGCATGGAGGAAACATCCACAAGTTTTATCAACAAACTTTTCTTTAATCAGTGGTGGAAGATGCTACTGCTCTGACCTTTGATTATGGGAAAGTTTATTACAAGTAAGAGTCCTGGGTTGAACAACACCCTCCCTATTTTTAAGATTAAGATTAAGAGATTAAGATAGTGTTTATTTGTCACATGCACAGTTATACACAGTACAAATGAAATGTATTTTGTACCTGCAACCATATATACACACACATAAATAAGAAGAATAAAAATAAAAAAAGTAATTCACACTATACACTATACTCTATATACTATACACTATACACATTTTTACGTGGAATTATAGATTATAAATTATAATATTTACATTGTGCAATAATGGTCCAGTTAGGGCTCAGAGTTGAGCAGACGGATGGCTTGTGGGTAAAAACTCTTCTTCAACCTTTCAGTCTTAGCCCTCAGGCAGCGGTAACGCCGGCCTGATGGGAGCAGGGAGAAGAGAGAGTGTCCGGGGTGGCTGGGCTGTTTTAGGATCTTCATGGCCCTCAGCCTGCACTGCTTGGTGTAAATGTCCTGCAGGTTGGGGAGGGTGGTTCTGATGGTCCGTTCAGCTGAAAGAACCACCCTTTTTAGGGCCATGAAGTCCTGCTTGGTGCAGTTTCCCATCCAGGTGGTGATGCTCCCACGCATGATGCTCTCGATGGTGCAGGTGTAAAAGTTCCTAAGCACCTCGAGTGGGAGCTTGAAGTCTCTCAGCCGCCTGAGGAGGTAGAGACGCTGTCTGGCCTTCTTCACAGTGATGTTTATGTGATGAGTCCAGGACAGGTCCTGTGAGATGGTCACTCCCAGGTATTTGAAAGTGTCCACTCTTTCCACCTCAGCCCCACTGATGACAAGTGGATGGTAGTCCCTCTGCTGCTTCCTGCTGAAGTCCACGATCAGTTCCTTTGTTTTGCTGACGTTGAGCAGGAGGTGGTTCTCCTGGCACCAGTTCTCCAGGCGGGAGACCTCTCTCCTGTAGGCTGTCTCCTCATTGTGAGAGATTAGTCCCACAACAGCAGTGTCGTCAGCAAACTTGATGATGACGTTGGACTCTGACGTGGCCTCGCAGTCATGGGTGTACAGTGAGTACAGCAGAGGGCTGAGCACACAGCCTTGGGGGGATCCAGTGTTGAGGGTGAGGGAGGATGAGGTGAGGTGACCCACTCGTACCACCTGTGGTCTGCTGGTCAGGAAGCTGTGAACCCACCTGCACAGGGATGGGCCCAGGCCCAGGTCCAGCAGCTTAGAGACCAGCCTGGAGGGAACTATGGTGTTGAATGCTGAGCTGTAATCTACAAACAGCACTCTCACATAGTTCCCCTTACCAGTGTCTATGTGTGAAAGGGTCTTGTGGAGGAGGAAGGATATGGCGTCATCTGTGGATCTGTCTGGCCGGTATGCAAACTGTAGTGGGTCGAGGGTGGTTGGCAGTGAGGAGGTGAGCTTAAAACTTTCCTTTTTGCACTGAGTATTTTTTCCTTCATTCATCTCTTTTCACTTTCTGTTCATACACCACTCTGCATTTAATCATTAGTTATTATTAATAAGTGGTTCTCTTCTGTAGTGTGTTTTTTGTGCTGTTTCCCTCCCCTCAGCCTCTGCCTGCAGTTACCCAGCAAACCATGTGGCAGCAGTACGATGCAGGAAATCCTGCAGATACAAGTCAGGAGCTTTGCTCACAGCAAACACGAGAAAAGGGAAAACTGTGATTTCAGTGTAGAGAGATAAGAAGTGAGACTGGTTGAGTTGTGGAGAAAATGAACTCCCATAACCATGTTACAACTGTGCTGAGCAGAAAAGCAGCAAAGACTCACAATAACCCTGACTGCAATGGAGGTCAGGGGTTCCATTACCTTTACTTGCATATTCACTAGTTTTTGAAGGAATGATATTAGAAAGCTGGATAAAAAAGGAACACAGATTTATTGTTGGGAATTCTTTATTGGGTTTATTTGGGACGTTGATCACTTTGGGCTTGCTTCTTCTCATCTCCATCACATCACAACTGTCACTAGGTCAAAGCTGCTGGAGTGGCTTATTAACATCCACAGGCCGGGTCCAGACACACTGGGTTGTGGTATTAGTAAAAGAGATCTTTCACTTTGGTCATCTCTTTTCATAATCCTAACCTAAAAAAATCAGCAAATGGAAAAAAAAGAGCATGTCCCAGAGCAGTCTCCTGGCTGATAAACCTTTATGCCTCCACTACTCCAACCTTCTAATGCCAGTTCTGTGGGTCTCTAAAAGTGGATATCGTCGGGGTATAAGGAAGTTACCCCGACATCATCTAATTATAATGATTGTTGGGTATGTATGTATGAATATATCTCTATATGTACCCTATCTCCTCCTTAACGAGTGGGCCAGTCTGAAGGTAATTTTGCATGAACATTATCACATACACAGCAATTATTAACACCTGTATAATTTTCAAAAAGATTTATTAGAAATTCCAATTCTCTTCCATTCGTTTCACATGTCATGTTCAATGTACGTCACCTGTGTGTAACTCAAGTGTCACCATAGTTTGTATCAGTGATGGAATTTTGTTCAACTCACTGCTAAATACAGAATGAAGACTTTTCTTTTTCTACTATGTAATGGGGAGAGTAAGGGGATATATTGAATACTTGCATTAAAATAGTGCCTCAGTGCAAACACATTACAATTTTTTTTTTTTTGTTTGAACATTTGCTTACATGAATTCAGGTCAGGATGTCACATGACAGTAAAATCATACCCCACAAACTGGAATGTCCTTTAATAAAATAAACTGTACATACTGTATGGAGGATGAAGTGGATATTAACCATGATTGTGCTTTTAATCAATGAACAAACTGATCTCAACATAAAACAACAGACAAGCCACCAACATGTAGTTTTATGTAAACAAGAGGAAAGAAGGGTGAAACTCAAATACTGTTCTTAAAGCTGGGGAATCAGGTCAGCTGAGTGAGTGTCAGGAGGAAGCGTAGCCTTAAGAAGCACCCTGGTAAATCACCGACCCGTTCATGTCTCTAATTGTTTTATCCCCAAGGAACAAACTGGTTATTTGTCATTCTGTTCAGAGAAACGTGAAGCTAGACACACAGCAGCAACCACAGTTGATTATCTTCCAGAGGCCAGAGCAGGCGAAATAGAAGGAAATCTGAAACTTGAGATTTGGTGAGATAATAATTGACATCAGCATTAATGACACCCAGTTATGTCAATTGGAGGTGATTAAAGTTAATATAGAATCGTTGTGTAAATTTGCCAAAACAATGTCGGACGCTAGTTTTCTTTGGGCCCCTCTGCAATCGGACCAGGAGTGACATGATCAGCCCTGTCTTCTCTTTAAATTGCTGGCTGTTTGAGTGCTGTAAAAAAAACAAAACAAACAAAACAAAACGATGAGGGCTTGTTAGGAAAGATGGTATACATCCCACTTTGGATGGAGCATGGAGCAGCTCTCATTTCTAGAAGTCTGCTCAAATTCATTAAACCTTCCAAAACATGACTATTCAGAGTTGAGACCAGGAGGCAGAGTTGCCTTTACACAGTGTTACTATCTGATTTCCCTTTTTTTTTTTGATCTTATTTAATCCTGAGTTCAGATAAAATAATAATAATGGGTGATTTTAGCATCCATGTAGATGCTGAAAATGACAGCCTTAACACTGCATTATGGATTGCAGAGCAGTGGGGAATAAATTTCATTGCTCTTCAATTCCATGTGCCAACACAGTGCAGAGCAGCTACCTAAACTCTGCCCCCACAAACGTCGATTATCTCTGCAATAGCTTTACATCGTCATTGATTAGAACTCTGGATACTGTGGCTACTCAGAAAAATAAAGCTTTGAATCAACTCATAAAAGCACATCTTAAAGCAGATAACCTGTAAACTGGAGAGGAAATGGTGTCTCACTAATTTTTTTTTAATTAAATCTTCATTTAGCCTGAAAAAGAATTTGTTGCTCTATAAAAAAACTAGGACATCTTAGTATTTATCACTGATTGAAGAAAATAAGAACAACCCCAGGTTTGTCTGAGACAGTAAGAACACACCCCACAGACTGGAACACCCTTAACAAAACAACCTGAACAGAGGAAGTCAATGAAGTCAATACTAAGCATAATTGTGCTTTTAATAAATGAACAAACTCTGAGTCATCTCGATGCAAAACATCTTTATCAAAAGCTAATTAAGCCTCCAATATGTAGTTTTATGTAAACTAGAAGAAATAAGGGTGAAAAACTGTGGGTGGCTGTAGCTCAGGACATAGAGCAGGTCCTGGCTGCTCCGGGCTGCATGCCAAAGTATCCTTGGGCAAGATACTGAACCCCAAGTTGCTCTCCAATGCAAGCATTGGAGTATGAATGTTAGCCAATAAAAGCATTTAGTTACTCATGGAAGTGCTTGTATGAATGGGTGTGAATGGGTAAATGTAAACGTGTTGTATAAACACTTTGAGTGCACAGACAGAGTAGAAAAGTGCTATATAAGAACTAGTCCATTTATCTCAAATACTGTCCTGGAAGAGTGGCTACTGGAGTTCATGACCACAGATTATGTCAATTTAATAATAATTTTGGTTACGTTTTAAATCAATCATTTAATAACTGAAATCATTCCACTGTTACAATAAAGTAGGTGTACACAGTATGTATGACACAAGCTGAGTAGCGTTATGATTCATATGTGAAACTCACTGATCTGTGCTCTTCTTCATATTTTAAACTGTAAAACTTAAAAATGACTTTAAATGATTCCATTTCTTCTTAGTTTATTCAACCTACTGTAATTTGGAAAATTAAAGATGCACTCAGACTTTGTCAGAGTAGCTGTAGCTCAGGAGGTAGCGCAGGTCACCTACTGATTGGAAGGTCGGTGGTTCGATTCCTGGCTTCTCCAGGCAGCATGCTAGTATCTTTGGGCAAGATACTTAACCCCAAGTTGCTCTCCGATGCAAACGTTGGAGTGTGAATGTTAGATAATTAAAGCACTTAGCTTAGTTAATCATGGAAGTGCTTGTGTGAATGGATAAATGTAAAATGTGTTGTATAAGCGCTTTGAGTGCTCAGACAGAGTAGAAGAGCGCTATTTAAAAACTAGCCCATTTACCCCTTTCCTTCAGTGGTGTATTAACTGTAACTCAAATGGACTTCTACATGTTATGTTTTTCATTGTTCAGTTAAGTATGTTGTATATGACAATACAATGAAGAGTAATTTTCAATAATATTTGCAGATTTGTCCTGTGCTTACCACTAAGACAGCTTTTAGTTCCATTTAGACATTTGATTCATTCAGACACACAACTCTCAGCACCCTTTCTGTCTTTGTCCCTACATTTTAAAATCAGAATAATCAAAACAAAAGAGCCAAGTGACTGACTACAAGCGCCACCCAAAACTGAAGAACATTTCTGAGCATTGGGTGTGTTGCAGTTTACATGCTTTATCTGACATGCAATGGACTGGAAAAAATGGTGCTGTCAGTCAGCATGTTGGTATTTACTAGGAAGAATAAAAAAAAGTACCCGCATTCTTTTAATAAAAATGTTTCTGATCTAAAGCTTGAGACACTGGAAACATCAGGGCCATGTGGGAGGGGCCACGGACACACCATGCAGTCAGTGAGTACAGAAACACCATAGAGGGAGAAGTTCCTGCAAAGTTTGCTCAGAGACAGGAAAGAATTAGAGGAAGTTGTGTTTACATAGAGGCTACATGAAAAATGAAATTAAAATGAGTGACAGAAAACATAGTAAAGTTTGTGATAGTGTGTAGCCTGCAAAGTTAAAATTTCATATTGAGCAGGTTCCACAAACAACCTGCACAGACATATACGAACTGTTCATCCACCAGTGCAATTACAAGAACAAAACAGATCAGGTTATATCAGGTAGGAGAAACAGGATCAACCCCTCAAAGGCCGTTGGTTTTTCTGAGTGCCAATCTTTTGCTTTATAAGTTGTATTTGGAGCACTCGATTCAATGTTGAGTATATGAAGAAACATTTGATATAATGTATGTTTTTACATTAATAATTCCTTTTAGACATTTTTTAAAGTAAAATCTGAGGAGCCGCGTGGGAGCCGAAAGAGCCGGCTCTCTGAAAATATCCGGACTTCCCATCACTACTGAGTGGTGTCCAAAAAATGATGTGGGCTTCAGAGATAATTGGCAAAGTTTCTGGGGAAAACCTGGTCTTGTTAGGAGAGACCGATCCCACTCCCACTCAACTGCACCAAAGAAACAGTTAAATGTGGATTATTAAACATTAGGTCTCTCTCTTCCAAGTCCCTTTTAGTAAATGATTTAATAATTGATCAACATATTGATTAATTCTGCCTTACAGAAACCTGGTTACAGCAGGATGAATATGTTAGTTTAAATGAACCAACTCCGCCGAGGCATAATAACTGTCAGAATGGTCAAAGCACAGGTTGAGGAGGAGGAGTAGCAGCAATCTTACATTCCGAATTAGTAATTAATCAAAGACCCAGACAAAGTTTTAATTCTTATGAAAACCCGACTCTTAGTCTTGTCCACCCTAATTGGGAAATTCAAAAACCTGTTTTATTTGTTATTATCTATCGTCCACCTTGTCCTTATCTGATTTAGTGCTCAGTTCAGATAAAATAATTATAGTGGGTACACTGTATTTAATCTATTATTAGATTCAACTGGGTTCTCTCAAAATGTAAAGGAGCCCACCCACCACTTTAATCATACTCTGGATCTTGTCCTGACATATGGCATAGAAACTGAAGACTTAACAGTATTCCCTGAAAGCCCCCTCCTGTCTGATCAATGCTGAGTAACATTTAAATTTACTTTAATGGATTACACAGCAGTGGGGAATAAGTCTTATTATGGTAAAAGTCTTTCTGAAAGTGCTGTAACTAAGTTTAAGGATATTATTCTTCATTATTATGCTCTTCAGTGCCATGTGCCAACACAGTGCAGAGCAGCTACCTAAACTCTGCTCCCAGTGAGTTTGATTATCTCGTCAATAGTTTTACATCCTCACTGCGTATAACTTTGGATACTGTGGCTCCTCTGAAAAGAAAAGCCTTAAATCAGAAGTGCTTGACCCCGTGGTATAACTCACAAACGCACAGCTTAAAGCAGATAACCCGAAAGCTGGAGAGGGAATGGCGTCTCACTAAATTAGAAGATGCTCATTTAGCCTGGAAAAAGAGTTTGTTGCTCTATAAAAAAGCCCTCCATAAAGCTAGGACATCTTACTATTCATCATTAATTGAAGAAAATAAGAACAACCCCAGGTTTGTTTTCAGCACCGTAGCCAGGCTGACAAAGAGTCAGAGCTCTGTAGAGCCGAGTATTCCTTTCACGTTAACTAGTAGTGACTTCATGGATTTCTTTACAAATAAAATTTTAGACATTAAGAAAAAATTATTCATAACCATCTCAAAGATTTATCTATGTCATGTTTGGCTGCTTTCAGCACTGCTATTTTTTCAGGCTCTCTTTCTCCAGTTGATCTTTTGGAGTTAACTTCAGTAGTTCCTCCAAACATCAACATGTTTCCTACTAGACTGTTCAAAGAAGTCTTTCCATTTATTGATGCTTTAATCTTAAAAATGATCAGTCTTTCTTTATTAGTTGGTTATGTACCACATGTCATGGTCCTGTTTCAGTTATTTCTCTGATTATGTTTATTTGTTCTCTTTTGTATTCCTCAGTTTATTTCTAGTCCCTTGTGTTTCCCTGTGTCAGGTCTGCGTCTCTGTCCAGTGTCTGTGTGCCAGTTCCCCGTGTCAAGTCTGCGTGTACCTTGTTTATTCACTTCCTGTTTTATTTTGACAGTCTTGTGTTCCCCGTGGTTTGTGTTTCGTTTTGATTCCCCTGTTATTAGTTTCATTTGCTTCACCTGCTGTTTCCTCTTGCCCTGGTTACCTAATGTGTATTTAAGCCCTCAGTTTTAATCTGTTCATTGTCGCATCATTGTCTATGTACCGGCTGTGTGTTTCTCCGTCCCTTGTGACCCTTAGTTTTAGTTCTGGCTTCAGTCCAGTTTATTTGTTTGTTGGTCATCATTTCAATAAAGCACATTAAGTTCATTTTCACCGTTTCCGAGTCCTGCATTTGGGGTCCACAAAGGGGCGTGGTGGCCATCGGGAGGTTTCCCGAATGGCTGGTCGTTTCCAGGCTGAACCGGCCGGTGATCGAGTTTTTTCTTTTTTTTTTCATAACCCAATTAAGCACAGCAGCCACAGGTGCAGACAGTGATGGTCGGTCGCAAACGTTTCGGCTCTAAGAGCTGGCTCTTTGAAGTGAATGATGGGAGCTGGCTTTTTATTTTCATCAAGAGAGAAACACAACAGCCCAGCAGTGTTAATCCGGGCTTTAAGTCTGACGTAATTTCCAAATGCTCCTGAATAAACAGCAATGGCATAACCAATGACTGTTCACTATTAAAGATGATTGTAACATACCTTATTAAGTGCAGCTATTTCCGCTTCTCTTACTCATGACAGCTGAGAGTTTTTTTCCATCCATCCATCCATTCTCTTCTGCTTATCCGGGGTCGGGTAACAGGGGCAGGAGCCTAAGCAGAAAAGCCCAGGCTTCCCTCTCCCCAGCCACTTCCTCCAGCTCATCCAGAGGGACCCCAAGGGGTTTTTTTTTAGTTTAGTTTAGTTTTCGTCAACGGCCCTTTTTTTTTTCATTACAAAAACGAGACGATAACTAAATAAAAACTACCTAAAAGGATAAAAATGATGACGAAATTAATTGACACTTTTGTCAACGAATGAAAATGAGACGGAAATGCTTGGCGGGGACGACATCCAATCAGAACTGATTTAATTTTGTGACAGTGCAGGACAAGTTAGGAAAACATCAATCAAACGCACAGTTGCTTAAATTTGCTCTAAACCTAGCCTGTGATTTGTCGTTCCTTCCGATAGAACTAATTTATGTAAACAGTGTCAGCAGGGAGAAAGAGAAGAGCCGATGTATGGACACATTTGTCCTTTGACGTTTTGACAAACAAAACGATGTGTAAACCATGTGGGGCGACTATCACGGGTAAAAACACGACAAATCTTAAACAACATGTGCGAACCAGTCACCCAGATCTCCGTGCAAAGGTAAGCATTTATATCATGCAGGGTAAAGTGTTTTTCCCAGTTTAGCGTTTGTGTTTAGAGAAAATCTCCACACCGCGCTGGATTAGCCTTTCCTAATCTTAGTCCTGAACACTGCCCTGTACCTTTCAGAGCGTGTTCTGCTGTAAAACGCTCGTATTATCTCAGTAAGGTGGTGTTAATGATCAGGTGTGTGGGAAGCAGGTGTAAGGCTAATGTTAATATTATTAATAATATTCCATAACTTTAAATAAATGTTTAATTTTGTGTAAGTGTGTATAATGACTAATTCAAGAGAACTGAAGAAAAAGCATTTACATTTTACACTCTTTATATTTCAGTCGACTAAATTGACTGTAGATTTAGTCGACTATATTCTTACGATAGTTCGTCGACTAAAACTAGACAAAAACTAAAACTATTCAGATGACTAAATTATGACTAAAACTAAATCAAAATTTCCTGTCAAAATTAACATTGCAGCCCAGCCAGCACACCATTAGGAGAGGTGAAGGGCGAGACACCAGCTAAGGGGGGGGTTGACGATCTTTTTTCCCCCTTTTGCTGCTCCGTTGTACCCGCCCCTGCAGCCCGCCCCTGACACAGACTGACATAATAGGGGGAAACAAGTAAACAAGGAAGACACAGACACCTGAAACACAACACTGCAGACTTGACACAGGAGGGATAACAGTCACCACCACACAGGGAAACCACAATAACCTAGAAACCACAACAAAAGTATAACTACACAAAAGGAACATGAAACACTGGGCCACTGGCCCAGGACCATGACAATTTTGGCTTAAAATTGTAATTTTTATGCCTTGACTTTGCTTCCTGTCCTCTCTACATACATAGCTGCATTTTTTTCTCCACTGTCATGCAAACCTGGGGCTGTAGAACACTGAACAATCTGCTCACATTCCTAGGTGGTCTACCGGATCGCTGTTGCCTGGACAGGGAACACATTGCCTGTGATGTGGATGAAGTCCTCTGGCTGGACCCCACGCAGAGACATGATAGTGCAGAATGAATGGGTGTCTTACAGTGATGTACTTTTCATTTGATTTTTCTATTTATTTTTTGTTTCTCTACAATCAGCAGTGTGATGTTACTCTGACTATTGCAGTGTTTAACTCAATACATTTGACTGAACAGGAGTAGCCCTCCAATCTCATTGTATATTCTTTATAATGACACTAAAGACATTCGATTCTATTCTATTCTTAGAATAAAGATTTCCTGTTCACTACACGCCCTGGATGCTGTGTCTTAGATTATTTGGTGTTGTGGCTAATATGTGTGTTTTGAACACAGGACAACTGATTTTTGAGGTGACAGTTTGGTTTCAACAGGGAGGTCGAATTTTGTGACAGCAGTTTGAGTTTTTGGAGTTGTGTTTAAAATGGATGGAGGGTTCAAGAAATGTGTTCTAGCAATTCAGAAATACTTTAATAAATACCAGACTAAATCAGGTGACATTTTAAAACTTCTGCCTTCTGACTTGTGCATCCCTGTTTACTGAGGAACTGCATCCACAAACTTATTGCCTCTAATAAGGTGATATATGTTTTATTTTTATATATATATATATATACCACTATGATAATATCAGAATCGCTCAACCCAAATTATTGTGTATTTTTGAGGGCTTTTATTTTACTTGCATCACATGATCTTGTATGACATTTTTGAAAAGTATAACATTACAAAAGAAGACAATAATTAAAATATAACTCATCACATCACAAATGTTCGGATGACACACACATAGACAAACATTATCTCCAGGAGGGAAAATTTCTAACATAACAGCCTCATTGTTTATTTACGTATTTTATATGTGGTAATACTTTGAAATGTAATTTTAAATAGTATTTGTAGATATGTCCTTACGACAGCTTTAGATCTTCAGTTCATTCAGACATATAGCTCTCATAAAGAATTAAAGAATTTGAAATTAAGAAAAAAAATGATAAGCAACTTTATTTCCTTGGAGCTATAAACAGATAATAGTAAAATCAAACAAAAGAGCCAGGTGGATGAAAACAGGCAACACCCAAAGGTTGAGCACTTCTGTGCACTGCGTGTGTTGCAGTTTAGATGTTTCAGGAGACATGCAATGGACTGTAATAGACTGTGGTATAACAGTTGAAATTATGTGTCAGTAGTAATTCAATTCAAACAATTCATCCATCCACAAATGTTCTCAGTTGGATTTAGATCAGGGGAACATGCAGGATGGTCCAAAAGAGTGATGTCATTCTCCTGGAAGAAGTCCTTTGTCAGGCAGGCATTGTGAACTGCAGCATTGTCCATTTGAAAAACCCAGTCATTACCACACAGACGAGGGCCCTCAGTCATGAGGGATGCCCGCTGCAACATCTCCACATACTGTAGCCAGCCAACGGGCAATTTTGTGGCGTTAAAGAAGACGTGCACAGCTTTTGGCTTTTAAAGGCTGTGGTCTTAAACTTTTGATCAGCTGAAAAAATCATGTTTGAGTGTAAATGCAGTTTTCAAAAGATTCCCTGCTCAAAAGTTCTTGTCTCTTGCGCCGATTTCTTCTTTTAGCATTGTGAAGCTCTACTTAGAACCTTCTTAAGATCCAATAGTGCAAAATGCAAATTCTTGCAATTTTTAACTGATCTTAAGATTTTGATCAGGACTGTATATTATTATTATTATTATTACTATTATAAGATAGACAGTTATATCCTTTTATTAATCCTTTGCATAAAAATATATTGTCATGGCAGTGACATCAATAAAAATAAATAAATTAATTTAAATAATAATAATAATAATAATTATTATTATTATTATTATTATTATTATTATTATTATTATTATTAATAGGAAAATGCTGCTCCAAAGTAGTTTTTTGCTAGGCCTGTGGCACTTTTTCAAATTCTTCATTAAAATTTTCTGGCGAGTCAAACAAAATTCCCTCACTGATACAAATTTTTGTGGCCATTACGTTATGTACGGGCAACATGCGTTGAACATGATGCGTGAAACAAATGCCAACAAATAACATCGAATTTGCAGAGGGACGATGAAATGAATGTAATATATAGTAAAATCAAAGAAATTGGATTTTCTAATAAATACTTTTGAAAAACAGTATATTCAGGCATACACTACATTAAGGTTATTATAAGGTTATTGTTATTATGAGTAGTAGTAGTCTTGCTTGAATTTTTTTGTCTGGAAGTCCTGATGATGTCAAAGTCTTGTATTCTCTGAGACAGTAAGAACACACCCCACAGACTGGAACACCCTTAAAAACAACAACCTGTAAACACTGAACAGAGGCTGAAGTCAATACTAAGCATCATTGTACTTTTAATAAATGAACAAACTCTGAGTCATCTCAACACAAAACAGCTTTATTAAAAGCTAATTAAGCCTCCAAAATGTAGTTTCATGTAAACTAGAAGAAATAAGGGTGCAAGTCAAATACTGTCCTGGAAGCATGACTGGAGTTCATGACCACAGATTATATCAATTTAATCATAATTTTGGTTACTTTTTGAATCAATCAGTCATTTAATAATTGAAATCATTACATTGTTACAATAAACTGTGTTTACAGTATGTATGTCACAAGCTGAGTAGAGTTATGTTTCATATGTGAAACTCAACTGATCTGTGCTCTTCTTCATATTTTAAACTGCATTTCTTCTCAGTCTGCACTCAGACTTTCCTTCAAGTGGTGAGGGGAGGATTTTAACATTCACTGGAACTCAAATGGACTTTGAAACTTTCTACATGTTATGCTTTTCATTGTTCAGTTTGTATGTTTGTAAGTATGTTGCATATGGTAATACACTGAAATGTAATTTTCAATAATATTTCCCGATTTGTCCTATGCTTACCACTAAGACAGCTTTTAGTTCCATTTAGACATTCGATTCATTCAGACACACAACTCTCAGCGGCCTTTCTGTTTTTGTCCCTACATTTTAAAATCAGAATAATCAAAACAAAAGAGCCAAGTGACTGACTACAAGCAGCACCCAAAAATGAAGAACTTTTGTGAGCATTGGGTGTGTTGCAGTTTACGGGCATGCCATGGACTGGAATAAACGGTGCTGTCAGTCAGCATGTTTATCAGGAAGAATAAAAAAGAACCTGTATGCTTTTATTAAAGATGTTTCTGATCATTGACCCCAGCAGATGCTCCACACACTGAGCCAAATGTCTCATTAGGGTCATTTTTTGCTTACCTAGTAAGATTTGCATTGTTTAATACTCATATATAATGAAAATAGTAATCAACTAATTTTAGACAGTAATGAAGAGAGAAGCTCAGTTTGCATTTATGCTGTTTATGGCAGATCACAATTCTTGTGTACAAATTTCTATCTTTGATTCATATGGCCAGTGGCAGGAAAAGGATTGCAACACAACCAGTTTCTTGTCCAGTCTTGTTTACAGTCAATAAACCTGCTGCTGAGTAGATCTGAGTTTGCTGTTGCTGTGAGACCATCAACTTCTAGGAACTCAAAGATGCTGATCACTTCAATCCTGGCCTTCCTCTCACTGTTCTTGTTATTCTAGTGATGCTACACTCAGTCATATGAGGTGTGGTCACTGAAATATGAAACTGAAGTTGTTTCTAGTTACGTAAACTTTCAGCCACACCTCATACTTCAGTCTGTTGTCATAGTTCAGTCTGTTGTCATAGTTCAGTCTCTGATGTGTAAACAGATGCTCAGAATTAGAATTCTTTAAGTTGTTTGAATACCAAGGTACACAAACAAAGGTGCTGACCGTTATTCAGCCGCTTAGGTGATGATGACGCATTTCTAAAATGTGATGAGACATAATGATAGAATACTCACAATCGGTCACCAATCCTAAAATATCCACCAAATATACAGTATGTTCTGAAAGAAATCCTCAGCTCTTCAACTAAAGCCGCCTCAACACAACTAAAAACACTGGCACCAGGTGCAGTCCTGCACGGAGGAAATGTTTTATCAACTTTTCTTTAATGAGTGGTGGCCCATTTGTCTCTAGCTTTCGGGGCATCGTTATGGCTTCTCACCCTCATTATCAAGTTTGTTTCATGAAAAATACACACACACACACACACACACACACACACACACACACACACACACACACACACACACACACACACACACACACACACACACACACACACACACACAGCTAGCTTGTGTCTTGGTTTGTGTATTTGCTCTGTTTTTCTCTCTTTCATGAGCTGGTTGTTTTGCCACAGATGCAGCAGCGATGATCCCGTGTATTTTTTTTTTTTTTTTTTTAGCCTGTCATGTCTGGCAGTTTTCGCACTCAGAATATGATCCGAATACGCTGGTGTACCAAACATATTTGCTTTTCCAAGAATAGCTCTTTAAGTTTTACAATAGGCTACTCTTGTTAGCATGTATTTAGTTTGTATTTTAATTTAATTTTATTTATTTATACCAAGCGTGACAGGCAGAAAGGAAAGGGTATGAAAAGGAGTGAGAAAGAAAAACAAAAACAAAACAAAGGTGAGAAAAGAATAATCAAAGAATGATATCCACATATCTACACATGCACATACATACGCATACACACATACACACATACACACACACAATCCTGCTGTTGCTTGCAAGTAATGTGTGTATGTGCCTCTGTCATGGAACGTACTCACCAATGGAGGCAAGAAACTGCAATCATGCCCCCCCGTGATCCAGAGGCGAACGGGAAAGGACCCAGGGGACGCGGCCTATCCACGGCCCACCAGGACATCAGAAGACGAGAGGCCACACATCCCGATGGCAACTGCGCACACACCCCAGAGGAGGAAGGAGGGAGACCCCAGACGGACCCCCCCACGGCCAAACGGCAAGAGTCCAGACAGCCAGAGGCAATGAGCAGCCAACCCCCGCCGCAGGCCGGCATCCCCCGCACGAGCCGCGAATGCGGCCCCAAGGCCCCAGGCGCCCGAGAACCGCCCGACACCCAGCAGAGCCCCCCCCCACGCTAAAGAGGCCCGAGCCACCCCCAGGCCACAACCGCCAAGGGAGCGGGCCAAGAACCACGCCAAGACATCCGGCCGCGAACCCCGGGACCCACGGGCACCCGACACTCCAGGGGCAGCAGTGGCAACCAGCAGGAAGCAGCAGGAAGCGATAGGGAGTGATAGGGAGGGGTGCCTCCCACCCTCCACAACCATGTCCCACAGGTGCCAAGGCTCAGCAAACCACAGGCCCAGGCCCTGCTGTCCACACACTCACACACATGCACACACATGCACACACATGTACCACACACATACACACGCACACACATTTACCACACACGCACACACATTTACCACACACATACACACGCACACACATGCACCACACACACACAAATCATATATTCATACTCACACAAATGACTGTCACACATTCATGGGCACACACACAGAACTTACATGAACACCAAGTGTGGGTGAGAGGGTACCAGCACAGAGCCAGTGGCACCCCGGCGAAGCAGCCAACCTGGCCCCAAACCACTAGCCAGTCCCTACCCCAGGCAGGGTACATGAAACTGGGGTGTGGAGGACCCGCCCTCCCCCTCCTCCCACTCAGCGTGTTTGGAGTGATATGTTGGGGGTATGTGAGTGTATGGAGTGGGAAGAATATGTATGTGTGTGTGTGAAAGCTATAGTGCTATTAAAATTGGAGGGACAAATGTGATGAGCACTGTACAACAGCGCCCATCCACACCACCCCCCAAGGCCCTCAGTGTCTAAGATGTAATTAAAATTGAGGAGCAGGCAGCAGTGAACAGAAGTGGGGCCACCTCAGCAGTTCCACAGATCCCGTGTATTTTACTGTCCCCCATGTCCCGTCCACCGGATGTTTGTAGACTCGTTACTTTAGGTTTAACATGTCTGAGAAAACTTTGCATACCTGGTCACTGCGCCTTCAAACGATCTGGGCCTTAATAGCGGAACAATAACATATAAGAAACAACTGTACTGGCATGTCATCCCTGGTGCTTATCACAAGCAAATACATTAAAGAGGCAAAACCATATCATTTATAGTGCTATAGTGCTAAACTACTATGCAGTTTAGTGCGTGATAAACAGGTCAGCTAGCTGTACTGTATTTACAGTAAAGCTCTGTGTTGGACTGGTGCACAGTGTCTGTGTTCATGGTCAGAGTTACAGAAATGAGTTTGAATCAAAGCTGTTGATGCTGAGATTCATTCACTGAATTCAACATTTATACAATCTGCTACTTTTACTTTCTTACTTTGAGTACATTTCAGAGCCTGTACTTTTTACTTTTATTTAAGTAAAGAAGTCTGACCAGTACTTCAACTTTTACCAAAGTATTTTTTAACACAACTACTTGTACTTATACTTATGGTAAATGGACTAGTGCTTATATAGAGCTTTTCTACTCTGTCTGAGCACTCAAAGCGCTCATACAACATGTTTACATTTACCCCATTTACACAAGCACTTCCATGATTAACTAAGCTAAGTGCTTTTCACACTCCAACACTTGCATCAGAGAGCAACTTGGGGTTAAGCATCTTGCCCAAGGATACATTGGCATGCAGCCTGGAGTAGCCAGGAATCGAACCACCAACCTTCTAATCAGTAGGTGACCTGCGCTACCTCCTGAGCTACAGCCACCCCAGGAAAGAAAAATTCATATGAAGACAGCAACTTAGCAACTTACTTATGTACAGAATGTCTATACGTTTGCCACCTCTGATGTTTACAGACAATAATCCACTGACATATGTACTGAGCACTGCAAAGTTGAATGCTACAGGACATGGGTGGGTGGGAGAGTTCACAGATTTCAGGTTTAGCATTAAATACAGACCTGTATAAGTTAATGAGGATGCTGACACTCTGTCACGTCTCCCCCTGGACACTGATACTTATATGCAGGTGTGTAAAGAGGAGCTTGGCAGAGAGATTGTTTGTGCCATGTGGGAAGGAAGCGAGGCAGCCACACTCAGCCTGTCCCAGAGCTCAGAGCCAAACATACCAGTTTTACCCAGAATCAACCACCAGGAACTAATCAGAGCCCAGAGAGAAGATGCCACAATCAATGAACTTATCAAGCTAAAAGAGACAAAGACAATGTTAACTGACAAAGATAGAAAGAGCGTAAGTGGTCTTGTGAAAAGGCTCATGTGAGAGTGGGGAAAACTGTGCATTTTTTTAGTATTTGAAAGTTTTTCTGAGGAAAATGCTGAAGTACCAGCAGTGTACAGTTAAGGGGAAAAACCCCTTGGATAATACAACTGTGTATTGCTGTATGTTTCACTGTGACCCGGTGGTGATACTATTTGGAGAGTTACTGAGATGAAAGCTGACTTGTGCAATTGTAAATGTGATATAAATACCTAATGGCAATATTGTATTGTACATTGCTGCATACTTGTGTTTTTTTTTTTTTTTTTTTTTTTTTTTGACAATTAAAGCCAAAATCTGGATGTGAATGGCAGCACTCCATTGTGATCATTGCTCTGACCAGTTGCTATTTTCTTTCAGACTGCATTACTGGTACGGTGACCCCACCCCCCGGGGCCCATAACACAGACTGATCACAGCACATAGTGGTGCTTAGTTTTAGAAAGGGTTTTTAAATTGTACTATACTGTTCATGCATTGATATTAGTATTCTTTTCCTTTCATTCTTTTTAACATTTCATAGCATTCATTTATTTGTTTATTTTAATTCATCATACAGATTGATGGCAAAAATGATATCAGATGGGTTAACATTATTTGTAATCTATTTCTTTACTTTAATCTGAGAGACCCAACTGTCACGGCGAACTGTGAGACAGGCAATATTGGACCCACAATGCAGGACTCATCAGGCAAAACTGAACTTTAACATGGTTTATTGAGAGAATAGGACAAGAAATAGTCAAAACAACTACACTGGGGCTGGACAGGTGCCAGAACTAAAACTGAGGAAAATACAGACGGGAAGACACACAGCAAGGGATCAATGATGATGACACAAAACCAGGAGAAAACACAGACAATATACACACAATGACTAACAAGGGAACAGGCAACAGGTGGGGAACACAGGTGCAGGGAATCACAAAAGACAAGAACAGAAAGTAAAACTAAGCACAGCATA